>NW_015113140.1:281946-285482 GCF_001443285.1 Poecilia latipinna | reverse complement strand
TTTTTTTGTTTTCACGACATGAACTATTAGAACCAAGACCAGAACCCGCTACGAGCTGAATAATAGAGCAGGAAATGTCCAAAGAGCTAGCAAAGAAACCACAGGCATAAACAATAGACGCCTCATGGAGCGCTCTGGCCTATTGTTGCTGACATCACGTAGAGCCGCCATGTTGGAGTGGCCCGCTCCACTCGGTGCTGTTAGAATGAAGTATCAGCACATTTAATCAATCATAAATCGCTAAATACTTAACAGATTTTCACACCTTTTTGCTGGAAACCTCATTCAAGCAGCCATCGTAGCTATTAATTTTTTTTTAATAATTAAAAAAACACACCGACTCCAAACAACTTTGAAGAACTATTTGTTGCTCTGTTCAATACTCCAATCCCTCACTTCCGACCTCCATCGTGGCACCTCGAATGATTAAGTGAAGCAGTTGCAAAGGATCAGTAGTTTGGGTTATGCAGAACTGATCTGATCGTTTCCATAGCAACGAGGAGAAGCAAGAACTACAGTGACCTCATTGTACCTATGACCTCATCTGTGATGTGATAAAAAGATCAAAGAACTTCTGAGGTTATGAATGCTTGTATTTCAACACATCACTTCATCTAGAATCAGCTCCTTGAAAGCCAACACTCTACCTAGGATTTCTAGTACGGTGGACAATTAGCCAACATGATTTTTCATCTGAGTTTTGCCATTGGCTACTTAGCTACAACTGGGATGAAGAAGCTTTGTGATAAAGTTTCCCCTGGTAACAATTCAGACGAAAGTAGCGCGAGGAAAGAGAGCACCGAGTCACATTACGATGCTTTTGACGCATTTCTGTTCGAACCCTCCCCGGCTGGGGAGGTTCGTCAGGAATGCTCAACTGAGAGGCAAGCTCCCCCGGCTGGGGAAGCTTGCTTCTCACAGTGCGATGCTTGTGACACCTTGCTTTTCGAACCCTCCCCGGCTGGGGAGGTTCATCAGGATTGTTCCTCAACTGAGAAACAAACTTCCCCGGCTGGGGAAGAAGTTATCAAGAAAACAGAAACAGAAATTGTGTGTTTTCTGAAAACAATATGGGGACTTTTGTTATTGTTATTTGTTGGTTTGTGTTGCACGTGCTGTTCATTTTTAGTTCTAGTTTCTGTTTACTATCGTGATTATTTGTGTCTGTTATTTTTTCTATGTGTTGTCTGTGTACTTCCTTATGGAAAAGTATGGAGGAAAAACTATGCCAATTTTATCAGTGTGAAGGAGACAGTTGTGCCCATTGCCCAAGGGAACGAGTCCCCAAAAGAGCAAACTTCTCCGGATGGGGAAGTTTGCTCCAAAGATCTGGTGAAGAAGACAAAAATTGGGTCATTTCTCAAAAATATATCGGAATATCTTGTGTTATTGGCGTTTTTTTGTTTGTGTTACTGGTGCTTTTCATTTTTATTTCAAATTTTTCTTTGCTGTTGTGATTATTTTTGGTTGTTATTTTTTCTATATGTTGTCTTTCTACATGTGTATATATATATGTATACATATAGGTTAATATAATCTGTCAAGATTAAGAAGGAAGCTCAGGGTTTTCTCTATCATGGGTCCTAAGTTATGGAACAACTTGACTTTGCAGGTTAGAGAGGCCCCTTCACTGTTCACTTTAAAAGCTTGTCTTAAAACCCATCTATTGTACTTGGCTTTCAACTCCAGCAAAATCTAGTTTTAAATTGTATGTTTGTTTTTAAATGTAAGTTTTTATTTTTTATTGTTATGTTGTGTTTTAATGTACAACACTTTGTATCAACTGTGGTTGTTTTAAAGTACTTTATAAATAAAGTTGGTATGGTATGGTGTATATATATATATATATATATACTTTACACACTGGTACACTGGTGTGTATATATAGTACATTAATCAATATATAACTAATGCTATTTTAAGAAGAGCAAAACATGATTATTACTTTAAACAGTTGGATAGACATAAAAATAATATTAAAGATATCTGGAATAATTTAAACAGTGTTATTAGAAAAAACTTCAGGCATATTAGTTTTCCTGAACTAAAACTACTTGAGGAAATGTTTACAAACATTGGAGATAAAAATTTAAATAGCATGGAAGAGATAGTTCATAATTTTAATAAATATTATGCAAGTGTGGGCCCTGAATTGGCTGAAGAAATCCTGCAGCTCACTGAACACAAAATACTTAATGACATATTAGTTAGTAGAAATCCAGATTCCATGTTTCTCACAGCAGTGGAGGAAAATGAGATCAAAGATATAGTAAATAAATGGTCAACTGACTATGATGGTATTGGCATGATAATAATTAAGAAGGTGATTGTGGAAATTATTCGGCTGCTAACCTATATCTATAACCTGTCAATTCAAACAGGAATATTTCCACAAAAAATGACAATGGCAAAAGTCATCCCACTACATAAATCTGGGAATAGACATGATTTCACAAATTACAGGCCTGTTTCATTACTTCCACAATTTTCCAAAATTTTGGAAAAAATATTTGTTGTTAGATTAGAAAGAGTATTATTAGTAAACATCAACTACTCAAAGAAAGTCAGTATGGATTTAGGTAACAAAGATCCACAGTTCTTTAATTAATAGAAGAGATGACCAGTGCATTAGATAAAAAGAAACATGTTGTTGAGGTCATTATTGACTTTAAAAGAGCATTTGATACGATTAATCATGAAATACTCATCAAGAAACTTGAGTGTGATGGTCTAAGAGGAGTAGATTTGCACTGGATGAAAAGTTACCACAGCAACAGGCAACAATTGGTGCAGTTGGGTGATTTCCAGTCCTCATGCTTGGACATTGTTTGTGGTGTTCCCCAAGGCTCAGTATTGGGACCAAAATTGTTCATTTTATACATAAATGATATATGTAAGACCTCCAAGATACTAAAATTTGTATTGTTATTGTTATTGTTATTTGTATTGGTACGGGTGAAAATTTACGGCAGCTTTTGTTTGAAATGAATTTAGACTTACTGAAAGAGTGGTTTAATATCAACAAATTGTTATTAAATTTAGATAAAACAAAGTTTATGTTATTCGGTAATTGTAAAGGGCAAAGTGATTTACAAATAAGAATTGATAATGTGACCGTGGAGAGAGTGACTGAAATCCGGTTTTTGAGAGTATTGATTCAAAATAAGATCTGTTGGAAACCTCATAAAATATGTCCAATCTAAAATGGAAAGAAGTATTGCAGTTCTTTTTAAGGCTAGAAAACATCTAAACTCCTCTGCCCTACATGTTCTGTACTGTTATTGCATGGAAGTTTGGGGTAACACTTTCAGAACTTCAATTCTTCAACCATTATGCACGCTGCAGAAAAGAGCCATTCATTTAGTTCATAAAGCTGATTTTTATTGTCATACCTACAATTTATTTATAGATTCTTATTTTCTGAAACTCACTGATTTGGTAGAGTTTCAAACTGCACAGTTCATGTACACTGCTCAAGAAAATAAAGGGAACACTCAAATAACACATCCTAGATCTGAATGAATGAAATATTCTCA
>NW_015113140.1:253615-278324 GCF_001443285.1 Poecilia latipinna | reverse complement strand
TAGCTTGTGTTGAACTTGACATTTTACAGATTACTGTCAGATCCAAATTGCTCTGCTTTTCTTTTGTAAATTGCAGCAGAATTTGATATGATCCATCAGACTGATGTAATGGACACAGACACAACATTAATATATAGCTTTACTTGAATCATTCTTCTTACATCAGTTAGTGAGTGCTGTTACTTCTTTTAATTTCCCTTTTGGAATAACAAAGACAGAATTGTCTTCCAGAACTTTAATGCTTAAGCTTTTTAAAATTAGTATTAAAAGCATTATTTTTTTAACAATGTTCAATTCTCTGTTTATGTTGCATAAAAGGAAACATTTCATATGAAACTGTACCAAGATGAAAATCTGAAAGTAAGTGACAGAAAAGACCAGAAAAATATGTCAATCACTGAATATTTTAGCACACTATTGTAGAACTAAAGGAGACATAATTTCTCAAAGATAGCTCTCAAGCCAGTACCTTCTTTGATATTTTCTATATGTCTGAATGTTAATAATTTAAGTCTTCCTTCTTTTCTAATACATTTTTCAGTTTTTTTTTCCCGTTTTGACGCAGTTTTCCTGACATTTTTTCCTTCTCTTTTTGTCATGTACATGTTTTTTTTTTTTTTTTCTTAGAGAAAACAAGGTTATCTCGCTAGCAAAGCAGCATTATTGTCATCTTCTGCACCACGGAGAAAGGGAAAGAAATGCCCTGCAGACATAGCACTTTTTCCTCGATGTAAAGGAGAGCCAGAGAGAAATGAATAAATAGATGAGAAATGAAAAAGAGATGCTGAAAGAGATTACATAACAGAATACTGTGAAACACTTGAGAGTGATAAAGAGTACTCAAAACTTTTGAAACTGATTATTTCTTTACAAATCCTTTAAACTTGTTTCTTTAGGTTCTCTCTGAAAGCAGAGTAATTTCAATTCATTATTAAAGTGGAAAAATTGATATTATATCCATGTCTGATGATTAGTGGATTTCAGCAGCTGACTGAAACTGTGGCTTACATTTGTAGTCAGTTATTCCACAATCCATACTAACCTTTTTAGGCAGCAAATAAGGAGGATATTGATTCTTAGTCTAACTAGAAACATTTAATTTAAAAAACAAAATGCAAGAAATAAAAGTAAGAAAATGAGTACTTTTAAAAACTGCATGTTTTGCAGCATAAACCAGCTTCCACAGTTATACAGTGATCTATTGCTCTATTACCTTGCTTTATTTTTGATGGTGTTATTAGTGTTTCACATATTTTTCACAGATAATCTAAATATTTATTTCGATTATGTTAGAGTTAAGATTAACCTTATATTGTGATCGAAGTGTGTTTAGATGATAAAACCAAGTCATCTGAAAGAAACTGTTAAAACGGGATGATCAGTTTTTGCTTGCAGTGACATTTTACATGCTGCCTCGCCTTCCCTCTCCTCTGTTTTTTTTTTTTTCCTTGCTTCCCTCCATGTACCGAGCCAACGCCCCGTTGCTGCAGTGCAGCTCCTTTCTGTCTCTGCAGTGAGACAGTGAGGAGGCAACGGGACGGGTTTTACATGTTGGCAGTTTATCGTGTTGTAGTTGAAGAAAGAATGTTGCTGGGACCTGTTTTTTTTTTTAGTAGAATCAATCAGGGTACTGCCTCAGACATAAGGGTGATGTGTGTTTAAAGGTTTTTTGGAAATGAATCTGAAAAAGTCCTGCAGCTCCAGCAGGTCATTTCACTTCAATCCTCCCACTCCCTAAAAAAAAGCTGTTCTTTTTCCCTCAAGTAAAAGGAAACATTGAAAAAACCATTGCATTCGTTTCCTTTTTTTTTTTTTTTCTGGCATCCTTGTCATTGCTGCAGGTAAACTGAAGGAGCCCAAGTGAACATCTCCTCCCACATTACATCACCCAGCTGTCTGTAAATTCTAAGTGGGATAGATGTTTTTTTGTTTTTTTTAAGCAAGCAATAAACCATGGTTTTGGGCCTCTGAGAATAATTGAAAAGCGAGACCAAAAGCTTAGATTTTATCTTAGAAGACGGATGAGGCCATCAGAGAGTAAGGAAGAGTCGGATGCTTGATGACGATGCTTCATGGAGGTAGCATCGTATGTATGGAGTTAATCAAAGCCTCACAGAAAAAAAACAAAATAGGAAAAATCTCAGCAGTTTTTAAACTAACACTGATGGCAAAAAGAAAGCAACTGAGAGCTGAAGTCTATGTAATGTCGCTTAAAAATAAACGTACAATTTGTATTGCTTTAGCATTTTTCCAATACACCAAGATGTTTTACAGTAATTTAATTTAGTATTGAATATGTGTTTGGAGTCATATCTTAAATTTTGATATTCAGACTGGAGCATCTACAAAGTTGTATTCTATATCAAAAGCAAGCAATCCATGAGCAGAACTTCTTGGTGGTGTCTATACTTAAAGCTGTCATGGTCACCAGATTGGTACAAATCCTCTGTTTAGCAACATTTTCAAAATCCAGCATTTTACATGTCTTTTATAACCTACTGATACTCAGTATAGCCTAAACACCTTCTGGTTCTGAGAATAAAAAAAGTACATATTTTGCTGAATCATCAAAGATCAATAATTTCCTACATAATACAACACATGGCAAAAATATAAAAATCTTATGCGTCAGCTTGCTGGACTGACTGTTGAGTCTGATGCAGTACATTTGATATATCAAATAGCAATGTTTTTCTTTAAAACTGGAATTATGAAAAATAAAATGGCCATGCTAATTTTGAAAAAAAAAAAAAAAAAACTACGTTCTTCCATAAAAAGTTTTTACCCTAGGTGAGGTGGTTTTTCGGCTGTATCGAAATTAGTATTTTGCAAAACTTCAATGGAAACACTTTTTTTGTATCGCATGAGTCACTTGATCAAGTCATGTTACTACTGGTGGAAAAGACAAAGATGACAGGAAGTGGTATGAGGATGATGGCGTGGCATGTGTTTTATTGACATTGCGTGTTTCACCTGTGACTTTAATTGCATTTCTTATTTGATGGAAACTTTGGAAATTTTGGGAAAACACCTAGTGAGAAGCATTATCCACAAATGGGGAAAACATAGAACAGTGGTGAGCTGACTGGCTTACCTAAATTACTCCACATCTGGTTCATGCATGAGGATCCAGAATAACATCAAAAGCACTACAGACCTCACCTGCATCTGATAACACCAGTGTTCATAGCTCAACAGTAAGTAGGAGATAGGCATATGGAGTACATCTGGACTAAAAGCTATAGCTACAGTTTTTCAGGAAAAATAACAAATTACCAACATATATTTTGGGGATGCTTTGTTACTTTTCTTAAATGGCCTAGTCAAAGTATGGATTCAAATATAATTAAGCTCTAGGACCATTAAAAGGCCCGTGAATGTTGCTAAAGCACAATTTTTCTTCATTAGACTACCGTTATATTCTGTCCCACTAAATTATGACTTTATCTGCCTTGACCCGTCCTATCCATCATTTCCACATCACATCTCAATATAATTTCTCATTCGTGTTGCTCCATCACAACACAATCTGACATAAGTTGAAGGTTACAGCTGCAGTAAGGAGAGACGCCCACTCTGTCAGACTGTGCGACTGGAACAGGACCAGACTCCCGGCATCTCTGCAGCACCTGCTAATCTATGGAACACTGAAGTTTGCTGAAACACTGCATGGCAAACACATTTACTGTAATCTAGCTCTTGTAAAATTCAAAAGGAGGAGAGAGAGGAGATACAAGGCACTATAGATTAGTATTGATTGGCAGCAATGCGGGTCTTGTCCTCAAGTGCTTGTGAGTTGCTCTCTCAGGGCGTTGCCAGGTAATCCAAGCCTCAGAGGTCAGCAAGATTCCTGGCAGGTTGAATGAGGCACTCCTGCAGCACCAAAGGAAACAAAGGCATAGCTCTTACGACTCTTATTGACTGTTTTAGAGATAATCACCTCATTTGACTTTCATTTTTGTCTTCGAAAACCATCACAAGATGCCTATGCGGTGCTGGATGGCGTCTGTTTAAGGGGAAATACAATAAAGTTGATGAATATGCAAGCTGAGCTTCCTGAAAAGGTTTTGGCAATAAGAAAGGAGTCTGCATTAAAACCAGGAATGATTTCCTGTGTGTGCAAGTCTTTCCATCAGCTATTCAGGACAGAAAGAGAGAAAGTTTTCGTTATTCCTCTGCTGGGCAGGACGAGGGTCTGCAGTACTGTGATGCCTTGGCTTCAGCATGGGTGACTCTGAGATAATTTGTTGGGTGACTGCCAAATACATTTCACCCCCCAAAGCACTTTGATTCTCACAGAGTGCGTCTGGCACACTCTGCTCCAGTGATCAATGGTTCCTAATGGAGGGACGCTCATGTGCAGAAATAATTTTAATTAGAACACTTTTTTTTTTCCTGAAGCCATAAATGAATTTAGACAATGATTTCTGTCTTTCAGATGTGTGGGAACAATTCTGAGTTGTCTGAAGGCTTCACAAAAAAGCTCCACCAGGCAGTTCAAGGATTTCACCAATGATGGAGCAATTTCTAAAAATAATTGATTAAGAAGTAAAAAGTAGACTAAGAATTATTTAATTTATGTTAATGTAAGTTATTTATGGATCCTTGTGCTGCCAGTTTGTCTGTCTATCTATTTATCTATCTGAATGTATATATTTGAAATATTCCACTTGACAAAATCACATATATAAATCATACAACAGAAAAAGGAAAAAAGGGTACTTGTTGACAAAAATATTTATTTTTGGCGGGGTGGGGAGAAATTTAATTTCCAAAACATTAATTTAATAATGTAAGAAAACAAATTAGGTAAATTCTGTTAAAATGCATTTTTCCACTGGTCTTTTGGTAAGATATGTATAAGCCTTTAAAAATAAATAAAACTGGAAAAAATGCACCATTCATTTCACAGGACAAATTTATTTAAGAATAAAAACCCAGTGGTTCAACAGCTGAAATGTTTAGAAGATTAAAGTGCTTTTTATTACAATTATGCCTCAATGCTATACACTAGAAATAAACCATTAGTTAATCGTTCTGTATATTTGTGAATTTCAGCACAGCTTAAGTCGGAATCCAGGGGCTTCCACAGAAACAGAGCAGAGACAGAGTTTTGCAGCAAACATTTTAAAATATGCCCTGTAAAGGGCAGTGGTTTATCATTTTTTCACAATATGAACATTAAAACTTTGCTGCCCCCTACAGTTTAAAGTATGTCAGTGCATGGACTGACGGAAGCAGCCTGTCTATTCTTATCCCACTAATAAGAATAGAAGAAATAAACAAACAAAAAAGAAACACATGATTTTAACCTCTTCTAAATAAAAGAGTAACTAGGATGTCACATGTATTGGCAGCAAATTAACAGTGTCTTAAAGTGAAGAATCATAATATATGAAGGAGGAGAACATGTTTTCTTTTGTTTTTAATCTGGCACATGTTCCCTTGTAAAGGTGAACTAATATGAACATAATCCTGAATAAAAACAAAAATAAAGCAAGCGAAAACCAGAAAATGTCTAAAGAGAGTTCCTCATGTTTTCGAAATATTTTTTTTTACTCTGACAAAACAACAAACATGTTTTTCACTGTACATTTTAAAGCTTTCAAAAGCTTTATAATACTATTATATATATATACTTCTCCAAATCTGACACTCTCAAGCAAATTCAGTACTTAATGCATAAGTAAATAGACAAACACATTTTAATTAATTTGAAAATATCAAAAATAGAAAGTCTAAATCAAGGTGAAGGGGACAATATGTCCCTTGTTGCAGGGACCGGAGCTTTTCAATCTACTTTTTGCACTTTACATTGTCCAGAGCGAAACTGGCTGAGTCCCAGCGCGTTTAGTGCTGAGGTAAGCACACGTCATCGTCAAGGACAAACACTTCAGGACACTCTGTGTGTTTTGGAGTGAGGCCAAATGGCATATGACAGAAAGGTAAGGGTGGTGTGAAGGAGTTTTAGGACATTTCAGAGACATTTTTAACATAGGATGAAATATTTGTGCAAAGAAGAAATATAAATTTAACTAATGAGATCTAGGTATGAAAGAATCAGTGATGCCAAAAAGAGAAAATGTTTTGAAAAGTTTGGTAAAATAACATCACACTGTCAAAAATAAATGTATATAAAAGAAATGATTTTATGTTGTTTATATGAACTTAGGACACATAATGTAATACTACAAATAAAATGGCATTACAAATCCAATCACACTGTTAATAAAAAAAACATCTCTTCATTCAAATCTCTCATCACAGCTGATAAAATTACAGTAAATATTACAAAATAACACATTTTATAAAGAAGCTACACAGAAGTTAAAGATTCATTAAAAACCTGAGCAGTCGTTTATGTTTGGAAATAAAAGCACAGTGAGAGTAACAACAGCTTTTGGCCACCAGGTGGTGCAGTAATACAAATAATGTCATAATGCAAAAGCTGTTGCAACCTACCGTCAAGTTTCAAACAGCAGTACATCATCGACTGGAACCCCTTTCGTACTTAAAGGTGTAGAGCATGACGTGCTGGAGATGAACAAAGCACCTCTGTGTTCCTAAACATAACCCTTTCCGGTGACAGTGCAACACTGTGATTTAGCAAAATCTTTCCTGACACATTTTTTTTGTGAATAAAATCTTAAAAGGCTGAATCATGACAATGCAACTTCTCTTTGAATGTTCAGCAGCAAACTCCAAACATCAGAATTGTTCCTTTATGCTTAAAATGCAACATTACCGTGGAAAAACAAAAAACAATGCTAGGTTATGTAGCAGTTTTTAGCTCTAATTCTGTTTGGCTTTGTATTTTAAGTCTTTGGGGTTGATTGATGTAACGAACTCATTAAACTGGGTGTTACTTCACATCTCTGCCTGTCTGCATTTGAGTCTACCAACAAAAAACACATCATGACGGAGACTCACCACCTTGAACGTATGGGTGTTACCATGGAGCACTAATAAAATATTACTGATCATTAAGATGATACAGTATTCATATTCAAATTCCTTACATATTTTCAAAATGCTATATAGACCTGGCAGGGTGAAGTGGAATAAGTTAATATTATCTTAATATGACAACAAATTCATCAGGCATATAACATATATAACAGGCCTGACTGCTTATGTTTTTATAGCAAGTCATCAATAAACACAGCTAAAATGAATGGGGCCAAAGATGCTGCTTGTTCAACATTATAACAATTACTTTAATTAATCATTAGACACATTTTAGCCCCATTCTATTTTAAGCTGCTGAGGCAATTAGTATTCATGTACTCAAAGCAGTGGTCAATAAATTTTGCTTCATGAAATTTTTAAAGAGTTTGTTAAATGTCTCATCTTTATGCCATCTTAAAAAATATGGAATGAACATTGGTTCCATTCCATCCATCCATCCACATCCATCCATCCATCCATCCATCCATCCACATCCATCCATCCATCCATCCATCCATCCATCCATCCATCCATCCACAAAAAATGAATTTATTGGAGATTAACTTTAAATGTTCATTTTTGTGAATAATTATCCGTCAAATATTGAAATCTGTGCCAGCTACTCTGTTTATTCATTTCTTTGCATGTCGGCCACTGAACTCCAACATCAAACATCCATGTGGGCATTTCTGATGTGACGGTAAGGGTTGGAACAAAAAGGGAGAGGGAAGACATGCAATTTTAATGACCAGTTCATGTTGCTTTTTTTTCTCCCTCTTTTCATTTCTCTCACACAAAAACGTGGTAAAACCAACCTGACATTGTTTCCATGCCGACACAACATATGACATTCAACGCATGACCAAGCTACTTAAGATAAATACTGTATTATGTCACCTAATGTGTGTTGTGCACCTATTTCATGCATTTTTTCCCCCCTCTCTCCATCTGTTCCCAGGAAGGAGGTGCCACAGTCAGAGTCGGGGAAGACGTGAGAGCATTTGGAGACATTCCGTGTCTTTGGCGCCCTTTTCCCTTTGTACCTCACTTATGCAATGTGCAGCAACAACTCATGTACAAGATGCGTCTCACACAGAAGGAAAAGACGCGGAGCGGCTTGAGTAGAAGGATGCTTGACAGACAGAAAGGAGAGAGCTCTGCAGCAGGATCCCCACAGCGCTGCTGAACATAAAACTGCGTGACTGGTCTCCGCAAGCAGAAGGGAGGAGAGAGGAGAGAAGGGAGGAAGGCAGAGAAGAAAGCAGGGGGAGGGGAGGCAGCTCAGTTCAGTGCGGTGCTGTAGCTGAGTGGATGAGGCAGCAGCATCAGCACCACTAGCTGTAGCATCGTCTCCTTTTGTGGAGGCTGGGGCGGGGGGTTGGGGGAGCTGTCTTGTAGCTGCTGCAGGACCAACATTATCTGCATACACAGAAACATATCCGGTCACCTCGTCACACGCACCCATGCCGTGGCGGCCAGAGACGAGGAGGTGGTGGTAAGTGACGGGGTAAGCTCGGGGGACAGGAGGAAAGAGGGACGGCTGGAGGGATCCCAAACGTGAGGAGGGCTGGAGCGACGGTGACTGGAGCAGAAGCAGCAGCAGCAGTAGCAGCAGCGGCACCATGGCGCAAGCTGCCAAGCAGCTCCGCAAGACCAAGGACCTCGCAGAGGCCGCCGCCCAGGAGCAGCGGGAGAAGGAGGAGGAGAAGATCAAAAAGAGGAATCGATCCAGAGACCGCAGACGCAAGGTACTGATGTTCTCTCTCAGGAGGCTGGCAAGGTGGTGCTTTACATCCTTGTGTCCATCTTTCCCATCAGACCTGTCGTTTTCCCCCTCGCAGGCTCTGTCACACTGCAAACATTGTGCATGATTGGTTGGAACGCAGTTGCACAAGTATAATTGCACAGATGGATTTGTACGCTCAGGCGTGTGTATTTGTGCGTGTGTGTGTAAGCTCGAATGTGTGTGCGTGTGTGTGTGTGTAACCAGTCAAGCATTGATGCTCCGGTGCAGGTTTTGTCTGCTCCGTCAGATATTTAGCCATCGGGGGAAAAGGCTCTTAATACCAGTGGGGATGTGACTAATACCTGCTGTTTGCAGAATAACACACTATGCCAGTCATTTCTTTTACCTGAGAACCCTTGCAGTCGGTGCAGCTTTTTCATATTAATGAAATTCAGTATTTTAAATGCATGTGCACATATTGTTTCCTTGCGTAAAACCCTAAACAAGCTCTACTCTCTCTCTCAAAAAGCTCTGCCATAGTTAGATTTGCTGTCTTCCCCCATATTGCATCTTTTTTTTTCTCACTGGGAGAAAATGGAGGGGGAAGATGGAGGTACAGTCTAATAATAGATGCAGTTTTAATGCTTTTGTGCATCTTTTTGGGCTGCAGGTGTTATTCGAAGAAAAATATAACAAATGTTGATAAATTAACGTCTAAACCTTTTGTTACAAACTTGATGCATGGAATAATATCAGATAAGTGTGAAGCTTTCAGTCACCTTCACATCCCATGCCTCCTGTTCACTCTCATGCTCTAACTGAGCCACTAAGTGCAGATTTGACTGAGGTTGTGCTTCCTTGCTTTCGTGTTCGGATGATTTGTAATGATATGTTTGAGAAAAGTTGGCTGTTTGAATCCTGATTGTGACTGGCTAGAGACACATGACTTTATTCTGTTTTTAGCTAACACGAGTCTGATTGTATGCATTTGTCGTGTTTGTTCAAATGCATTTGGAAGTGAGTGCATGCTTTCACAGGATGACAAAATTGCACCAAAATGAGTTGTATCGTATTCATTTGATGGAAACTCTGGAGTGTGCCAGGTGTTTGCAGAGAAGAAAGCTGCAGCACCCAGGGATCACAGACTTCTTATTTACTGGCTCTCCGCGTAAAACGGATCATTTGTTCTGAACGCCAAACTGTGAAGGTGCATCTGGCATTCTGAGGCTTGTTAAAAAAGTGAGAAACTTAACTTGTCAAGCTAACCAGAAAAAAAAAAAACATTGTTGTAGTTATATCACAATGTTTGTCTTTCTAATCTAAAAAAAAAAAATAATAAAAAAAACTATGATCAGGTGTTTCATTTTAAAGTAGGACTGATTTTACCAAATGCTGCATGCTCAGTCTGCAGAGCACAGAAAGTCCACAAACAAACAAAAAAGAATCTCTGAAACATGCATTAGTATTCTGAGACGTCGCAGATGCTTGAGCACAAGCTTTGGATTGCTGAGAATGAATCTGTGTGCTTTTTGTAGATGATTAAGCCCAGCCAAGCAGACAATGGCCTCTCTTTGATCACTAAGCATCTCTGCCTATTGGCTTATTTTGTATTCTCTGACCAAAAATAGACTTTGTACTTGAATTGTTGGGAATCCAGTTGAAGGTCTGCTGTGTTCCTCATAAGAGGCAGTGTTTTGTCTTGGCGTAGCACGAAAGCTTCATGTTTCTGCTCAGCTTAACGAGATAACTTTTCTTAGCAAATTATTCATTTTTTTTTTTAAAAAGGAGATTGTTAACAACACATTTACTGTAGTAACTAAGTTTCTCAGCATCTGTTGATGTTGCACAGGATGTTGTTTTAACCTTGGCAGTTTATTGCCTTCATGATAAAAGTTTCTTTGGCAGTGAGCCATATTCCAGAGTTTGCATGATCAGCAATATATCGATGAGCTAAAAGTGTCCAATAACTTATCTCTGGGAAGCACCTGCTGCAAGAAACTGCTAATTTGTCTACAGCTCCTCCTTAGGAAGTTAACCTCCTATCTGTTTGTATATTAATGCATCATACAGTTGTCTTAGATTCAACAAATCTATCCAAAATTGACTCTGATAGTGTCAGATTTGGACAGAGCTGTTTATCTGAGTTGATGTGATTTTGCTATCTATGTCTATTTGTCTAATAGAGACATACCCTGTAGCACCTGCATTTGCATCTGTGACTCCAATGAAAGAGGAGTCTTTAAAGTGTTGATTGAATGCAAATTCACGCCACTCTTAAAATGTTTTATTAGATAAGCAAATAAGAGAATCTTGAATCATTTCCCATTTACTTCTCAATACTGCGAAACCTTGTGTCGATTTATCAGATACAAGTACTTTTGTAATTCTCTGTAGAAACAGTAAGAACAGAGAGGTTTTGGCCATTTGTTTAAAGTGTTTTGCTGGGTTTCATAAGCTCAAGGCACATGCAATACAGCAATAGTGGAATGTTCATAGCTAAAATGCAGCTCTGCCTGTCTGGCCGTCCTCCCTCAGCAAAACCACTCTCAGCAGCCAGGCCTTTTCACTGTGTGTTCTCAACATAAACCAGTCTTCCTTCTCTCTGAAATATTTGCTACGTGCCCTGAAGTGCAAAGTCAAAGAGACAGAGAGGAGAAGAGGCATGCGCAGGTCTTAGAGTTCAGAGATATTAATTAGCTCCAGTCGACGTAAATCAAACTCAGAAGCATGGGATCTCTCTTCCTTACTTGTCCCCCTTTAACTAATCCTTCTGTCACTTCCCTGAACTGATAGAGGCCTGATATAGCAGCAGGAAAAGTTCTGCTGGCGAAGGTGAATGCTGTGCAGATGCAGAACAGTTTGCAGTCATTTGTTTTTTTGTCTCCACACCTTTAAAAATAAAAGTGTAGACCATTAATGTTTGCTAATCTTGGTCTACTCTTAGTCAGGATTACGTTTTGTGTATGATTGTCAGCTTTTGATATTTGTGAGATGTGTTGTACTGAAGATTTAAACTGATGTGATTAAAACAGCTTTACATGCAACACATGTTGTGGTTTTAGGCATGGAAACTTTCAGTCCAGGGAGAAATAAAAAGTGATGTGGATGAGGAAAAACATTACTTTTTTTTTTTTTTTTTTAAATAAAACCGTACTACCATGCAATGCATTTGATATGATATTCCATACTATGTCTGTGATACTTGGACCCTAGTTTGGTTCAAGTTGTTAAATTGAAAGGAGCAATGGACTTGTACGACAGGCAGAAAAACAGCCCCACAGCATAAAGCTACAATCATTATGGTTGGTAACATTTATTAGTTTGAAAGAACAGACATGTAGCTTGTCTGGTCAAAGCAGTTTCTTCAGAAGGTGTGTAAATTCATTTTGGTGGAGGGACTTATTCCTTTTTAGACGCCTTTTGTCCATTGTAATGTGAAACCTATGTGCACATTCCAGTTCACTCCAGGTTTTTCTGATCCCAGCATCAATTTTCTCTCTTTTCAGAGTGACAGTTTGGATCAGATGCCTAAAAGTTAGATCAAATTTGGTGTTTCAAATACACGGTTTCAAATACACATCAAAACTGATTTTGGAGTAGACAAATCCGTCTATTAGACAAGACTCCCACTTACACCTTACTAAAAATGTTTGATTAAAACCCTTTCCGGAACTGGTCAATTTAAATGAGCTCTACCAATTCTAGCAGGAAGAAGGGGTTAAATATCCAACTAGAATTTGTTAAGAAGCTTATTGGTGGCTACAGAAAGGATGTGGTTGAGGGACAACTTGGTACCAATCCTTGTTTGTTGCACAGTAGATCTGTCCCTTGTCATTTTTGATTGTCAGCAAAAGTATTTCCAATATTCTTATACACTGCTCAAAAAAATAAAGGGAACACTCAAATAACACATCCTAGATCTGAATGAATGAAATATTCTCATTGAATCCTTTGTTCTGTACAAAGTTGAATGTGCTGACAACAAAATCACACAAAAATCATCAATGGAAATCAAATTTATTAACCAATGGAGGCCTGGATTTGGAGCCACACACAAAATTAAAGTGAAATGTTCCCTTTATTTTTTTGAGCAGTATATAACATATAGAACATTCCCACATTAAAATTCCACCTTGAAAGGGTAGACATTTAACTCAAGGACTGTACTCAGCAGAAGTCTTATGCATTCCAGTAATACATTATTTTATCAATGGAGTTCATGAAAATGATCAAGACAGCTCTACTCATGACGTTACTCTGCAGCATGAACCTACGAGGGAGATTAAGCTTTTACTGTAATGCTTAACCTGAAGCTCCTTAGGCCCATACATGTATTTGTTTGTTTGTATTTGCTCCAGGCTTGCACATACATATAAGTGCCAGATCCAAATGGATCCAGGATTTCGTAATGGACATTGTGTGCTCTCTTTGTTTAATCTTTTTAGTTAACTTTTTGTGTGCACACATGATATATTTTATTCCAATTGTATTTATTATTTCCCACAGTAATTAGCCAAAATTCTGTCTGATATGCCCTTGTACACCATGGATGGCATTATTATTGACATTTTAGAGAAACCATTTAAAGAAGAGGCAAAGATTACTATTACAGAACAAGTCAGAATTTTTAAAATTAAAATTTTCTTCAATAAACTGTAAAGATCAAAAGGAAATTACGATGACAAAATTGCTACAACGTATCCCACTCACCTCCATACGAGGTGAAATTTTCCATAATGGCACAATATTGTCTCAGGACATTTTAACAAGTTCCCAAAACCAATGGTTATAGATTATTCTACCAAAAATAAAGCTTTCTTCAGATATTACTAAAACCATATAAATATTTTTAAGACAAGGTCAATTCAGGAGTATGTTTCTACATTTTTTTTTAAACATGTTAAAGTTGGTTCCTTTGAAAAAGTCTCCAACAAAGTGATACAGCATTTTTATTGGCTCCTTGTGGCTTAACATTTTTTTTTAAATATATTGCCTAATTTAAAAAGATGTAGTCAGAGAGTGAATCTATACTTTATACTATAAGGAGGAATCTTATAGGAGATTATTTGGGGATTTAAAATCAAATTGTTCTAGGTATCTACTTCAAGCTCTGTTATTATGAAAACAGTGTATAACAAGATTTGGCTTCAAAATGTTCATAAGAACCATTACGAGGCTTATTGTGTAAAGTCTTGAAGCTAGGCTAAGGACAGAATAAAAAAAACTTGTATAGTTGTATAGATTTTTAGCTGTTTAATATTACTTAATACTACATAGGCGATAATGTGGGGTGAGGGGAAAAAAAAGCATCCACACAGATTCATAGAAGTTTGACATGTTTTTGCTCAGCAGTGTACGTAGGGGGCACTGCTAGTGATTGTGTTTTTTCCTCTCCTTTGAGGAGAGGAAAGGTAGATGAGCCAAGGTCGAGCAGAGCAGACAGCACTTATGACCAACCCAAAGCTTACACAGGCTATATTTACCTGGCTGCCTAGGATTACACTGCATCTGAGAGCAGAGCTTTCTGTCGGTCTACACACTACTACAGTGTGCTAGCTAAGCATCTGCTCCGATACTTTATCTGATGTTGCCTCGGATCTGTGCCTGGCGAAACAACATGGATGATTCCAGAACACAAGCGCAATGGAGGATAGTCATCAAACCTCTGTGAAGTTTTATCTGGCGCACTGACACTTTTTGATCTGCAGATCAATAGCATTGCATAAAAGTATGTCTGGTCAGACATCTTTTCTCTGTGGAAGTCATTTTGTTCTGTTAACGCTAATCTTAGTAGACATTTTTCAGTTATATGCCTACAATACTGCACTGTAAAATATTGAAGATTTGCATCTTTCCACAAATGAGTGTTCACTGTCGCTGCTTGAAAGTGATAGTGTGTAGCTCTGGCCTGGTGGGTTGGGATAAGAAAAGGATGGGAGACTTTCAGCAAAGTCTTCTGTAATATTTAGGTAATTTAGAGTGACAGATGCCCCTGTAGTAATTATGAATGGACTTAGCACATGGTGGATGGTTGAAGAGGTGGATGAGCGAGTGTCTGGTCGATGCAAGATTGTACTTTTGACAAATTACTGGTAAGACACAAATTGTTTTTGGAACCTCCTACACTGAGTCCTGGATTTCTGCATATTCTGAGCAGGAGATCTTCTGGAGTGTGTCAAAAAAAGATGTACACTCTCCATTGTGCATAACTTACCATGCCCACAACTTCCCCAGTGAGATTGTGGTGATTATTATCGTTATTAAAGTTAATATTGAGTCCTAGATGCAGTGTGGTAAAACCTGGGAGCAGTGTTGGCAGCTAATCCATGACATGTGGCTCACAAACACACTGTGGATCGGTGATAACTTATTGTCTTTAAACAACAATCTTTAAACATGATCCATGTAAATAATCTCGAACATGTATTTTTCCCTAATCCTTCCACATGTGGAAATACTCACATTAGTGATCTGTTTGACCCATCTGAGCTTATTAGCAAAATCCCTGATATTTTTTGGGGATTAATTAGAGGAAAAGTGAAAGTGAGTGATGTGGACTGGCACAGTGCCACACACACTCTAGCATATAGACAAAGAACGTACACACGCGCACACACTTAGAGCTGTAACAGGGCATTATGTAATGGAATTAGAGCTTCTGAAGGTCTGCAAGGATCATGTGGCTTACAGGAGCCAACTAATGCACTGAAGCAGCCTCTCCCAGGCACACCCTGACTCCATCATTTTTCCTCCACCGCTGGCCTGAACACATTTTATAGTGCATGCCATGGCTAATGGATGCAGTGGTTGCATGTTCAAAAATCAAAAAAAGAAAGTTTTATGGTGTTCTTCAAAATACCATCAATGAAATCATGAGGTTGTGCATAGAGTATATTGAATAGTATGTTATTGCATGTTTGAGTTTATTTTATGGTTGGAGTTTGACTTTGAAGCAATAAAACTCCAGATTTCTTCCTTCTTTCCACTTCTTCAAACATACGTCTATGTAACTGCCGTAACTGATTAGATTTTTGTCTCTCTGCACGGTCAAAGGGGGTGTTACGTGTCGGAGGAAAAAATGGAAAGCTGTCTCCATTTTCTGGCTTCATCTTTCACCATAACCAACTTTCAGTTCTGAACAACTTTTTCATAAACGCACCCAGACAAAATAAAGAAAAACATCGATTAAAAGCAGTCCATTTGTAAATTGTTGTGATTTCAGTGACTGGGGCTAACAAGGAGGTCTAAATAATATTATATGATTATCTGACCTTAATTCAAGCTTTTCTCTCAGTGATAGCAGCTGGGTTAATGGAAACACCAGGTTACTGACTCAAAGCAGGAAAAATAACAACTTTTAAAGAATTTACTGAGGATGAAAATGAACAAAATGCCGTGTTTGCTTGCTGTATCGTCGCGTTCCACTGAACACAGAGGCATCGAGCTGGAAAATCCACACTGCACTTGTATAAATACTTCATTGTTAATTTAATTTTAAACTCTAGATGGAAAACAGAAAACTACAACTCTGTTCCCTTCGTTCTGTCAGCTATGTGTCTGTTTCTCCGGTGTTCCTCTTCTAAGCTGTTGTACATCTAGATGCATTCTTCCATTTCAATCGGATCACTTTCCACTCTCTCTGTTTCCAACACTCTGTCTGCATCGTCCATCGTACTTCAATAACTGCTCTCTTGATTGCTCTTTTATACGGCAAGTGTAAAGTGGTCAAATCTTATGCTCCCGGTTTTGCTAACTGAAAGCAGCTTCACTGAATGAAAAGATTAATGACAACGTAAAATATTTACAGTGTTTCAAATGTGCAAATGAGTTGCAGGGACATGAACAGAACAGCTGAATAAGTTTTCTTCTGTGCATTTGACAGTCTTTTGAAAAGAATAAATCAAT
This sequence comes from Poecilia latipinna, assembly GCF_001443285.1. NCBI lineage: Eukaryota > Metazoa > Chordata > Actinopteri > Cyprinodontiformes > Poeciliidae > Poecilia > Poecilia latipinna. Next base: position 261,745 of record NW_015113140.1, on the reverse strand, counting down.
TTACAAGTCCGTAGGAAGAATCTGTGAAAAGTGGAGTCGAGTTCGCATTTGCTTTATTAGTTTAAAAAACAGAAATAGTTATGTTTTTGTTTATTCTTAAGTAACGGCATCAATAAACCAATATTTTCAGATCAGAAAAGTTGAAAATATAGGAACATTTATTCCTGCTGACATGAATGAGTGCTCCTGTTAGCAGGAACATTTATTTGGGTTTTTGTGCTCCATAGTTTTGACCTAACACTAATAATTTGCCTTTGTTACACACAGCCAGATAATTTCTCATCAGCATAATTAGCCTTAGCTGTCGCTCTATGATTCATTATATGAATCACTCACAGCAGCACTACTGGTTTTAAAAAAAATCACTAAGAAAAAGTATGGTTATACAGATGAATGAATATCTGATCAAACCATAGAGAATCACACTTCATCATTTGCTTTGCCTCACTTGAGCTACGAATTTACTTCAGAGTAATGTTCACCAAATTTTCTCCAAAAGTTCTCAAAACTGTTTTGTCTTGTACTTGTGACTTACACAAGCTAAAACCGCCGTTCATGACCTGATTGTAATGAAGCAGCAAGTCTGAGTCAGCTTTTTTAAGGTCATATGACTGACTGACAGGGTGACAGGGTGTGTCACTGCTGGCTCTGCACCACTACTCCCAAAGGGAAGGCGACCAAGGTGAGAGGAAAAAGCACACAAAGACTTAAATATGCATGTAGCATAGATTAAATCAACACATTAATCTTAGATTTGGATTGTGACCTACTCGCCTTCATTGGAAGTCAGAGACACAGCTCAGGGAAGCATGCAAAAAGACTAAAATAATTGAATACAGAACAATTTACATGACTTTTTTGTAAAAAATAGAGACGATGACTCAACTTTAAAACATGACTAAAAAAAAAAATCAGTTTCTGAGTGCGTAGAAATGTTTGAAGTAATATACTCATGAAGGATGAATGTTTTTTTTAGCTTTTTTTTTTTTTTTTTTTTTTTTTTTTCCAGCAGTGCAGTGTCTTATATTTAGGACGAAAGCAGTAGTAATTACAGGTTTAATCATTCTGGTATTCTTGCATGTGGGGGGGAAAAACCCATTCAATTTGTCAACCGTCTTTGTTTTGCGCAAACCTGACATTTGGGACTGTGCAGGGTGTTTCTAGTAGACAGCTGCACACTTTTCTGGTCACATGTTCAATGCACAACTCAGAGAACAGGCATCAGCGACGGGTGAAGGATGATTGATGAATGAAGTGCAGCTTTCTGTAAATGCAGTCTCAGCTTGTCTTGCCCATATTTTTAGCTTTCCCTTGTGCATAAGATTTATTATAGCCTGAGCTTTGAAAATAGCTCAGTATCTTCCCATTGTGACACTATGTGACTGCTACCCTACTTTTCATTATTCACAATGTGTGGGGAATAGTTGATACTGCATTTCAGTGAACTTATTTAACCTTAAATTAAATGCGTAAAGTTTTAAATCACTTAAAATTGTGAAAATATGATTGACCGGAGAATCTCCATTTTTAATATGCCATATTTAATGTTTAACATCTTAAAAACTTGTTCTGGAAGCTAGGTCGGGTTTATTTTTATTTAATTCCCTCTATTTATTTGCATATTTTGCAGAAATTATCAAAAATGTCACCAGATACTCGATATCCAGCCTATTCCAACACTATCCAATCATGCAGTGAGATTTAAACGCAACTATGCACAACCAAAGTTAAAATGCAGCGCTATCAGATTTAGTTGATCATTTGATGACAAGTTAACTATTCAAGGAAGACCAGCAGATTGCATCGAGTCATTGGCTTCGTCAAAATCCTTAATCTTGAGCAAGCATGTGGTGACAGTGAAAAGTAAATACTGCCTTCTAGCAGAACCAGTATGAGACTGACTGGTTGTCAAGAGGACAGGGAAGAGACACAGACAAAGACACATTTCTAGAAGTCACTTCAGTGAGAAATAAAAAATAAAGTGAGTGCCCAATGTACATTGTAACAAAAAAGCATGTATGTGAAAAGTGGCACCAACTGTTGGAAGAGCAGGAGAAAATATACTGCTGTTAATATTTTTGCCCCAAAAAAAGCACCGATTTACAGATCTGACTTTGTCTGCCTCCGAATACCTTTATAAACTGGCCAATAGTTTGTTAATATTTAGATTTTTCTTTCCCACACCAAAACATTGTTTTGTTATCTAATACACAATATTTACCAGTCCTTAGTTTAAAAGCAATTTCCATTATAATAATGGAGCAAAGTAACAAACATATCTGATTTTAAGTTCTTCCTTTAATGATTTCTGTAAAAAAACAAACAAAAAAATAACCAATGTCTCATATACTGGTCATCATCAAGCCAATCAAGTTTAAATCCACCTGGTTTCAGTTTCCTACTGGGCAATCAATGCATTCCTAATTTTAATTGCACATATCTGTTCCTATTTCCATTAAGCCGACAGGCTGTAGTTGCAGAACATATTGGACCTTGCACATCAGGCCTGACCCTGCTGTCTGGAGCTGGCTGAGTTGATGAATATCTCCCTGTTGGCTAAAATGACCCTTTCTGTGTGAGCCAGAATGCTGAGTCATGAGGAAATGTTTCAGTTGATGGATTTATGGAGCAGTGAGAGTCTTTTGAATTCAAACTATCAATTGCAGCATATTTCTTTCGTGTCGTCATGGATGATAAACCTTTCTATGAGTTTATGTAACCAACTTAACTGCATTGCCTAATAACCAGGAATGCAAGTAATTGACTTTATATAAGATTATATATGTGGTAAATCACCCCTTTACATATAAACTGAATTGAAAGTAAATTAAATAGCGTAATTAGCAACTTTAATTGCAAATCTCAAATGTCTGTGATTAAGACATCGCTGTGATCGAGGCTGATGTCCAGAGCATGAACAAATTCTGCTTTGCATTATATTCTGTAAAGTAACTGCTGTGTCATTGCTATTTTTAGCAGCTACAGGGTTCCTCATAGTCATCATGCTTGTTGCAGCCTCACGGCTGAAGGTAGTCATGTCCTCCTCTTAGCTTGTCCTCTGCCGTTTCTTGTGACTTTTTTCCTCCTTGATCCTCCATCAGCCCCCCTACCTGTACACCCATCAGTCTCTCAGAATGATACTTACTGGTGTGGATCTCCACCCACTGGGTGATTAGTGATGGCCTGCTGTCATTTACACAGACATGCACAGCGGGGAGGCCTTGTGCTCATTTGCTCAAGCTTAAATGTAGGTCCTCATAGGTACTGTAAACATGTCACTACAAACAATGGTGTTTCCTACAAGCAGAATTGATTTCTTGTCCCTTAGCTGGCAGCAAAGCTTCTTCAAATACAAATAATCAGTGATGCATTTCAGGAGGACGTAGGTTCAACCTGCAGTTCTCTGAACTGTAATGTTGAAGGATTTCAGGTCAGTTTATTCTCGCTTAAAATACAAGAATAAACCCAGAGAAGCAAAAGATACCACAGAAAGACAGAAAACGTTTCAAAATTAAAAACTTTATTAAGTGCACCAAAAGCTTGTCTGTTTGATCTGTGGTTTTATACCTATCTGGACTTTGTTATTTGTATTTGAAATTTGAACATAAAAAACAATGAACAATTTGAAATATTGTGAATTTTAAAATAGGGTATGTAGGAGACACTGTCTTGTTTTATTTTGGCTCATCTTCTTGAAGTCTTGAAACCTGCAAATGTCAAGTTTATGTATATAAAAAAAAATTAGATTACATAGATCCAATGTTTTTTTTTGTGTTTGTTTTCTTGTTTTAGCTTGGTTAACATTTTAGGAGCATATGTTAAGATTTCTTTCAGTTTTTACAAATATGTTGCTGGATTTGCTACGAGACCATTGCTGCTTTAAGACTTTTATCACGTTCTTTTTTCATATTTTCTCTTTTTTCTCTCTTTAAGTTTGTCACAATATTTTTAGTATTAATAAAAGAGATCATGCAAACTATTTAAAAAGACTGGATATGAATATCTAACGGCATACAGTCAGAGACTTACATACACGGAAATTGCTGTAAAAATGAAAAAGAACCCTTCAAAAGTCCCGTACAAAATAACAATCTTATTTACCATTTATTTGACAAGCTTTTAAGGTTTGCAAAAAATCAGTAAGTAGAAGGCTATTTATCCAGGTAAACACCATGGTATTTATACTCCTCCACCACCTCCACTTTTTCTTCCACAATAGGGTTTGACGTAGAGCTGAAACGATTCCTCGAATGATTTGAGTACCTTGATTAATAAACTTCCTGCAGGAAAATTTACCTGCCTGGAAGCTTTGTTAATTTATGTTTTATTATTTAGCGCATCGTGTTCCTGCCGGAACATTATTTGGGTTGCGCTGAGCTCTGACTTCCGCCTCTGAGTTGTTGACGAAAGCTAAGTGTTAGCGGCATAACGTCCAATTTTCAAGTTCGGCCCGTGGGGATTTTATTTATTTCTGAAAATGCCCGGGTTTTCATCGTTTTTTGGGGGACCAAAAGACATCCTTAAAATGACTGGCGCGATGCCTGGAGGGCAGCCTTTTTCCTCTTGGACCTGCTGGTTGAAAGCGGAGGGCGGGAAGAGCGCTGCGGGAGTATTTATACAGGTAAGCGGATAGACTGAACACGGCGGGCCGCTGAGTAGTTGATACTTACAGTGTAAGTGTAGCTTTATGGACGAACCGCACAATACATTTCATATCATGCCGATCTGAACAAACTGGTGGCGGTACATGGCTGGTCGATGAGTTTGAGTGTGAGAATGAAGGTGCCGTAAACATCCCGTATCCCGCCTCCCCCCTGAAAATTCATCTATTTAACTGACTGAAGATGAATAGATAAACTAAAAGCTGGAGCATTGACATTTTTTATTTGTGAGCCTGCCTCTTTATTATTAAATTGAATATAATTTCAGATCTTTGTATACTTTTTCTTCAGGTTAACTTAGAAAGTGAGCTATTATTGTTACCGGTTAGTTTTCTTAACTACAAAAAAGTAACTGTTAGGGATGCTCAAATGTGGAAAAATTGGACTGATATTGATATCTGATAGTAACACCAGTGTTATGCCAAATTTATCAATATTTTATAAAATTTTTTATCCGTTTACTAAATTAAGAATAATCGATAGATTACTCGATTACTAAAATATTTGTTTACAACGGCCTATTTTTCTTAAAATGTACAATAATCCTTGTTTTGTTTACATTCAAGGCTGACTGTTACAAAGCAGTCCACTCTGTACTTAGCTTCTTGATCATGTCTGATACACCTGATGACTGCAGAGTCATCGAGAGTGTTTCTGTAGATGACAAGAGTCTGTTTTGTACGGGAAGTCAGAGGTGTGCAGAGTGAAACAAAATGGTGAGAGTACTATGTCTATTGTGTGGTAGTGATAGATCCAGGCGATTGCTGAGGCCTCCACTTGTGTCTTTTGGAGTTTCTCAGAGACCAAATCAGACTGAATTGTATTAACTGCACTGGTGAAATCATAGAACATGATTCTCACAATTCTGCCTGCTTTGACCAGATGACAGTTAGTTTGTTTGATGGCGTCTTCAACTTTAGCTCCACAGCGATACGCAAACTGCAGAGGGGTCTTGACATGTGACTGTCTGCTTACTTGGGCGGGGCAGCAAGATTCTGTCCAGGACCTTCATAATGAGGAAATGTCAAGTACAAGACGGTACATCTTCCACAACACTGGGGACCTTCTCTTGGGTCAGGCTAAGGTTGAAGCGTTGTTGCAGAGTCCCACAGAGCTGCTCTGCACAGGCCTTCAGGACTCTGGGGCTGACACCATCTGGACCTGCAGCCTTGTTCTGGTTCAGTTTCTCCAGCTGCCTCTTCAACTGACTTCTAGAAACACGGGAGGTGGGAGGCAAAGAGATCTGCAGCGTCTCCTGATCTGGTTTAAGACGCACTTGAAGAAACAGAAGTGTTAATGGCCACGGTAGATAAAACATTTGACATATGACAGGAATGCTGCGGGTCAAAGGGTAGTGGAATCATATGTCTACTGTTTTTGTACTTTAATCATAATAAATACAATTGTTTAGAGACTTACACCAACCTTCATATATACAAAATATACTTTTTAATTGTAAAGATGAATAACTCCAATTTACATATATTTTACTATAACATTTTTGCTCAGTAGAAATTTTCAAATAAGAAATGAGAAAAAAAATCTTATATTTTGCAGAAAGATGACAAAAAGTAGTGAATAAGAATGTATTCCGTGGCGTGTTGTCTTCTTGAGGGATTCTACTATAGCCAACTGCTAGCACCAGGCTAAATGTAAATGCTAATGGAAGACATTAACAATGTTGCTAACCACTGGTGACTTGAATGCTTTTAGGGGATGTTACAGTTGGTTTGGGTTGCTTTGGACCATTCTGTTTTGCATGATGTGTCTCTGTTGTGTGCCCAACATTCTGCTAAGCTGACATGCAGGCTTTTATATGTTGGAGTCAACATCCTGCAGTGAGGAGCATATGTCAGCTTCTGTGACCGCCTGTTGGCATAGAAGTCAAAGATGATGTAGCATGAAAGTGATGAAAGTGTGTTTATGCAAACATGTCTGCTGTAAGTGTATGTCGTCCAAAATCATGATCATGCAGGCCTGTATATTTGTACTTTTTAAGCCTGTTAGCATCCACATGTTTAGGAGAGTCTCACACTAAATAAAAGCAACAAATATTACATTGGATTTAAATGTATTTATTAAATGACAGGAAAAAAAATAAATCTCACATAAAACTGGGCACTTCTGGTAGGACAGGAAAACATGCCATTCAATTGCTACAAGAAAAAAAAAAAAGCTTTGCCTATGGCTACTATTACATCCTTATATTGAAGTATAAAGAGTGGCATCTTGAAGTCATTAAGTCCTGTTAAAAAAACATTTGCTATCTATGTGAGCACATGTCTCCAGGGAGGCAGGTCAGGAAATGTGTTTTTTCCTACCTCCACAAATGTAAACATGTAGAGTTAAACAAACTCTGCACAGACTTTATCTTAAGATGTGAGCTTTGATGAGGTGAGAGTAAGATATCCAGTGTTTCCAAAGAGCCTGAAAACCTTAAAGTCTGTGATATTGTCAATATGTAATATCGGGAAATTTTAATTTACTGTTAGCTTCTTCCAGTGAACTGAAAATGAGCTGTGATTGAATCTTTTGACAGAGAAGTAACCCAAAACATTTGATAAAATGAAGAAACAAGTGAAAAGTACCACACACTTAATTATCCAACTCCAAGAGTCTTGGATACAAATGCTGTTCCAGGGCGAAAGGGAATTTTACATTTAAGAAACTATAACGCAGGGGTAGCAATAATACTGACAGAGGTAATTTTATTAAAAACATTATGTTTTGTACTTTGTTGTACAGTCTTATTTCAATAAAATATGAACAAATTTCAAGTCTTGACATGCATCTTTACCCGGATACCGGCGGAATAGATTAGTTGGTATGCACCTTACACAGCTTTAAATCTGAGATGATGTGGTGGTTAATCTGTCAACGCTACGATGGGACAACAGCATCTGCAGATCACATCAATCAGACATTTCTACCTGTGGACACACACACTCAAACACCAGGACAAAGCCACAATTTCTCATGATATCTACCATGTAACAGAGGCTTCGTGTGACTGAGTGATACCTTGATGTTGTTAAAGTGTCTTTCCTAGTAAGGAGATTAATTCATCTGGAGAGTTTTTTTTAACCTAGCTGTAAAAAAAAAAAAAATATGTTTTTGTTGCCATATTGACACTAAATTGTGAAGTCTTTCAGTTGAATACTTGACTTTTCTTAAAATATGCAACATGCAATATGCAAGATGATTCACAAAATGCATCACAAACAAGTCTCTGACGCTTTTAAAATATCCCTTTGTTTGATATGTTGAAGGCCAAATCCAATGACACTGAACTCATAAATCAGAGACAGAATAATATGATCACTGAAACCCAAAGTGGGAGCACAGACTGAGCCGTGATAAAGAGCTGTGTAAAGCAGTTTTGTTTTTTTTTCTGTCTCGATTGCAAAAAAAAAAATATATATATATATATATATATATATATATATATATATATAAAGAAAGATATACA
>NW_015113140.1:245682-250383 GCF_001443285.1 Poecilia latipinna | reverse complement strand
GTAAAACAGTTTTTTTTTTTTTTATATCTCACTATAAAAAAAAAAAATATATATATATATATATATATATATATATATATATATGCAGAGACAGCTATTCACAGAGAAATGAACAAGTCGATGGACTACAGATGCGTTGCTCCAAATGCTGAGGTTATAACTTTAAACATACAAATTTTACCAGCTGGAACTGAGTCACGTTTTAACTGCCGTAGCAGAACATTAAGATCTGTGTAAATTCACCTCCTGGCCTTTCTGTCAGGATACCATTGACCTTGGTTCAGTGTATTTTTTTACAGCGTCTCCTCAAGCCGGAGGAGCCGCTGTGTTGTTTCTGACCATGAACCCCCCTGACATCTCCCTGTCAGCGCAAAGTGAGTCAAGAAGCGAACCTCTATGGAGATTCATCGCTCTGGGAAATCCATCTTTGCTATCACACACAGACTTCAGCATATTACTCCTGTTCTATCGCTGTTTTGTTTTTCCGTACTTTATTTCTAAAAGCAAGTACAGTTTATAGCACATTTATCAATACTTCAGTCTTCCTCTTTCACCAACACGTACAATATTTTTGGCGCTCACCAAATTCTGAAGATTTGTTTGCAATGTATAAATGGCATTAAGCAGGAAAAAGTGGCAGAATGAACAGGAGTGTTCGTGCAAATCATCTACTAAAGTTGTGTTTTGATCTAGTTTTCATTATTTAATATCATGTTATATCTTTTTTTACCTTCATTTAAAGTGAATTATTGTTGCAAAGCCACAATTTCTCTTCACGTGTCGTTCTTTTCTACCTCTTCTTTATCACTCCGACTCCTCTCTTTGCTGACTGCTTTTTCCTGTCGTAGCAGATGCGAGTCTGATGGGGAAGTATAATGGAATCGTAGTCAACGTGCAGCTGAGTGCTGTGCATTAGTTACACACGCAAGACTTTCAGACAGGGGTTCTTAGTTGCTCTATCTGTCAGTGTTTTTGTTGTTTCTGCACATTTGTCAGGTGTCAGGTTTAAAAAAAAAACTGTCTCCAGCTGATGAATACAATGTAAAAGTTACTTGGAAATTTCAGAAAATTCATCCATCGGGTTTTTCCACCATAGAGTTTCTCGTGCAACAGAGTTGATTTAGGAGGCGCTTGTTTGTTTGTTTGTTCTATGAATGACACTGTTAGATTTTTTTTTTTCCCATCCAGAGAACCAGTCTGGTGCTCTTCATTATGTGATGCAAAAGATCTCTGCAGTAAATGTTTCATATTCCATCTGTTGTAAATTTCTATAGAGGATCGATCCACAGAGATACACTTTACCAAATTAATCACATGATTTATCTCAAGACCCCTGGAAAAACTCATCAAAACAACACTCAGCTGGGGACCAACGCAGGAGGATTGTTTTTTGCCAACTTTCTGACAAGGTTGTCAGAAACTTAAAAATACATTTTTTCCAGTCATAAATTAGAATTAGACTGACAGCACTCTTCAAGGTGGAGTTTGTAACAGAGAAAAGAAAACTCAGTTATGTATTTTCAGTAGGAACGAGCTGCTTAAAACTGAAATCAGAGAGACCACAAAGCTACTTAAAATGATTATACACTACTAACATTTTCTACAAAGGCACACCAGCTGCTCTTTTAAAATGCAATAAAAGAGCATTAAACTCCTGGGTGCTGGTCAGCGCTCCATCACTTCATTCTGTTGTTTGTTTTGGTCGTTTGTTACTTGACTTTTTTGTGTATATATAGATGTGCCGTCTGCCACAGATGCCTATTTGTATTCATCCTGGGAACCTTTCATCGAATTGGCAAAGGAGTGAATTGACCTTACACTGCCTTCATTCAGTCTCAGTAAGGTTAAACATCTTGCAGAAAAGATACTTAATTCTTTTGAGTTTTCCACTGGTCTGTGTCTGACGGAAATTGATGCATTGGGAAATGTTGGCAACCTTTTGGAAAGAAATATTTCAGATTACTTTTAGCTATAGTTCCAAACAACAAATTGGAATCGGCTAAAGTTGGAGAGTCAGTGAGATTCTGTTATTTTGAAAGTTGTTGAAGCTTTACTAACTTTAGCGTTCATTGTAGATACACAGCAGATTGTAAACAAAGCATTTTAAACCATGATGCTCACAGCATTTTCATTTTTGGTTGGTCTCACTGAGCCTGACTTTATTTCCTCATGAAAGCTTGTTTTTGGTTCAATCAGCAGTAGTTCTTCAATGCCAGAGTCGGTGCTTGTGCTGCTGGAAACAAAGAAGTGGTGATAAGCAACGATAGCGTCACTCTTGCATTGAAACCCAAATGGTTGAAAAACCTCTTACGACAGCAGGGTTTTTTTTTGTTTTTTGTTTTAAATAGAAAGTAAAGAACAAACTAAGAAGTAAACTTATAAAAGCAACCTCCATCTAATTTGAAAGGCATGTTTTGCAAAGCAGTGAAAAAAAGATTAACAAAAAAAACCCCTAGGGACTCATCACCCTGAGCTTAAGAGGCTTTTTATGTGAATGATCAACTAGCAGCTTAGCAAACAAGCAAAAAAAAAAAGTATATTCTTATGCATATTACCTAACATGGACAGAAACAGGCAAAAAAAAAAAAAAAAAGCAGTAAATTCACATGTAAACTTTGAAAATCTCTCAGAAACACTGCTAATTAAATTTTGCGAGACAGTCTAGCTCTTTGGAAACTAAATACAAAAATACTGCATTCAGCTGCAGCTTTATGTTTCAGGAGGCTTATTGTGTAAGAGGCGTGTTTCCTAAAATATCAAGCTCCTGCTCACAATGAGACGGAGACGGCAGACTGTCTTCGGTGTGGTAAGATACACGATAAGTTTTACTGATTTTATGTAACTGTAGTCACAAGTATCAAATGCAGTGACTCCAACTGAGTGTGTCCAGTGTTTAACAGAGCTCATCATGGCTGACCTTCAGCCACAAACGGTTTGAGGAAGTTTGGAAGTTGGTTAGCAAGGGAAAATGACCAGCCACTAACAAAATCAAAATCAGTAGAACAAGTCTGCCTTGTGGTTATTTCTAGAGCTGGTCGATGACACACTGCTTCCTGTGTGCTGCTAAAATATATCACTTGTTCTGGCAGGGAACTTCACTTTGGTAAAGACACTGAAGCAGGGCAGGGAGCCCAGATTGTCAACACTGAGTAATGACGTCAGGAGCAGGCTTGAAGAAGCAGCTTTACCCAGCATGCTTTGCCAGCAGCATTTCTGCAGTGCTTATAAATATTGAAAGATTACAAAAACAGAAAGAGAGGGCGGAGGGGGATTGGAAGGTGGAGGATCGGAGGAGAGATACAGAGGTGAAAGGAGTGGATAGATAGCTAAAAAAAACAAAAAAAAACTGAAGAAGTTCAAGTGAATTGGGGACTCCAGGGTGGGGTTAATGCTTCACTTTGCTGCTTCTTACTGTCACTTTCTTTTTACGTGCTACAAGGAGAAATACTCATAACTGTAACGGAATAGCAATCCATTCAGCCAGCCAGTAATTTCTGGCACATAGAGCAATCATGGTAATTCACAAGTGGCCCTGTAGTTCATAATTTTGATCATTTAAATGGTTATTCAGAGCACAGAGATGCATCACAAACCTTTTAAAAATAACCACGTTAGGAAGGAAGAAAGTTGAAACATTTCTCATCCACAATCCTGCTTGCATGTGAAAGAGACAGAGATGATGACTAGACTTTTAGTCTTTGACTTAAGTTGCGATTAATGTTGTGGAATTATGTATTATATTACAGACACATAGTGGCATTTTATAGCACGATCAAGAAACCGTGTTACCTTCAGTTATTATAAAAATGCTGTGTATTGAACATGACTTAAAATAAATTCGATTTAGCAATTTGACGCCTTGAGATTGGGCCTCTGTCTCTTTAAGAAGCTCCTGCTCTCTGTGACACAATCCTCAAAGAGTGAGAGCAACACTTTTAGATGAGGAAATAACATTATAACATGACGTAACACTCAAGACTTAGACTTGCACTCTAATGACTCAAGACTCAACTTACAATCTTCGTCTTGTGTAACAAAGTGAAATCAGTCTGTATATATTCTCTCCCAGCTCTGACAGATGATGTGTCTGATGCTGAAAACGTCCTTTGAGATTATGCCCTTGAATTATTAGCCAGTGACATTCATGGAGTGTTGACAAAATGTGGCTCATAATCTGTTCCTTCTTGCTTTATCTTTACAATGTTGAGCATCACAAAGGCCCTTCTGGTTTGTTATAGTTACACTTGAATAACTGCCTTCAGACATTCGATATTTTCTTTCAGTTACTCTTTACGTTGCTCGTTATGTTGTGATTTATTTATGAGTACCTTTGACAGTGTTGACTGTGAAGACTTGAAAACAAAGGCTTTAAATATAGACGATGAACACGGCTCAGAATAACGGTTTCCATCTCAATCTAAGAAGAATCAAATCCTCTACAACCTGTTTAGTACAATAGTAAACGAGTAGCTAATATATGAACACGGGGATTAACAGGTTCTTACAAAGTCATAACAAGAACAAAATTAACGCAGTTATTTTTCTTGGAATGAATATGCACATTTTTTTAACGGGTAAATATAGACTTGAATGTTGTTTTTTTTTAAATAATAGAAAGCAGCTCATAACAGTTTGCATGTTGATAATGTGAAACCAATAAGATTTTACCAGTGGTGGAGAAAGTACTCAAAAAATGTACTC
>NW_015113140.1:236119-240709 GCF_001443285.1 Poecilia latipinna | reverse complement strand
TGTACTTAAGTACAGTAACGAAGTACTTGTACTTCGTTACTTCCCACCACTGGATTTTACATTATCCAATTTCTCATTGCCAGCTAGCATTTTCTTAGCTCTAAGAAAATGCTTCTTTTTTTTCCAGTCATCAGAGGCTTCACTTCGACTTGCTGCAGAAAAGAGTTGAGCTTTGAATTGTGCATCTCATTTTGCAAACAGAGCTTATTTCTAGTATTCGGAGAAGAATATGGGGATAAACTGTCATTGGAAACTGGTAATAGAATGCAATTTAAATAGTAAGTCGTAAGGTTCTGCACTTAGATGATTTTAGTAAACAAGACAGACGTGTTAAAAAGTTCAACAGGGTTGTAGTATTTTTTTTAGCATACAGTGTGATGTTATATAACACATTTGATAAAATCTTCCCGCAATTCATTTCTAGATTGATTGTTTCACATTTTGATGGATCCTGAATATCAAAAGCAAGTTTTGTAAGATAAGGACTGTGTTTATGTTTGAAGTGAAGATGTTTTTGACTCCAGTTATTTTGGCTTCGTGCCCTTTCCACGTGTGATGCATGTCTGCGTGAGCATTAGCATGCAGTATGACAGCGGGCACATTATGCGTGTGCGTCAATACGGAGCCCCTAAGGGGACATGGAGAAAAAAAAAAAAGGAAAAAAATCCCGACTTATTATCCCGAGATCCCGAGAAACTAAGTCGAGATCTCGAGATCCCGACTTATTATCGCGAGATCCCGACTTATTATCTCGAGATCCCGACTTATTATCTCGAGATCCCGACTTGTTATCTCGAGATCCCGAGAAACTAAGTCAAGATCTCGAGATCCCGACTTATTATCTCGAGATCCCGACTTATTATCTCGAGATCCCGAGAAACTAAGTCAAGATCTCGAGATCTCGACTTAGTTTCTCGGGATCTCGCGATAATAAGTCGGGATTTCTTTCCTTTTTTTTTTTTCTCCATGTCCCCTTAGGGGCTCCGTACGTCAACGTACAAAAACAGGAAAAAAAGCATGCTTTGATTGTGATGGGCTGCAGAAGCAGTGGCCTGACAGGAGCTATAAATAATTTAGCAGCTCTGTTTTAGCACAGAGACAACAGGAAGATCCTCGTTTTGATGTGTCCCATCTTTTCGGAGGAGGACGGAGAATGTTGTGTTCTGTGAGATATATTAGCCTGAACGAAGCGTTTAATGTTTTATTCAGTCTGGGTCTGCTTTCAGAATGTAAGATAAAGTACAGATCAGCGTAAAGTGGACACTTCTGTGAACATTTTATCCTGTCTGATTGAGATGTTGGGATTTGATGTTATTTATTACTTCAATTATTTTAACTTGTTGATTTTTGTGAAATCTGTGCTCCATTGTCATTCTTTCTGCTGCCATCTGGGCGTCTCTAAATTAACTCAATTTTGAAATAGAAATGTTTAAACTGTCTAACCTGTACGCCTCAGATACTTCCTCCATTTACCCATCAACTCCACTGAGTTGACTTCCATCCTGCTGACTATTGATTTTTAATTTTTTGTTCAGACTTCATCTTGTCAGTCATACTCTTTCTCCTCAGCTGGTTTTATATTTCCTTCGATATCTGTCCAAGCGGTTTTGACCAATGTCAAAAAGTTTTTTAGTCTAGCATACAGTGTTTGCACGTAATAGGACCAGCAAAATAAAAATAAAGAAAAATAAAGAAATCTCACGCTAAGATTTTACATTATCCAATTTCTCAATTTAACTAGATTTATTCAACGAAAAAAAGAAACATATTAGGAAGTAATTGTTTGGGTTTTCTTACACATTTTTTTCCTACGTTTTAAGCTAATCATTTTTTTCACATTCAGTCTTCTAAAAGAGGAGGGGAAAAAGTTACACAGCTCCCTGTTAAAGCTTCAAGAAAAGTGGCATCTTTGGGTCTCGGCGCTCAAAATCTAAAGTTATTTTAATATTGTTAAAAATCAGTCGTGCAAGTAATTATGGCAAGTGTGGTAAGATCAAACATGAACCCCTTCTAGATATCAACATTGTTTCAACACAAATCAGAGTACAGACACAGAAAACCTACCTATATTTATATATTTCATGTGACTACAGCAATCTGGATATTATTTAGCTTAAGATTTTCTGAACAAACTAATATTTAGAAAACTACGTCGAAGGACTTAGTGAATGTTTCAAACGACCGAAGGGAAATAAATAATATAATGCCAGGAGTAGTGAAGTGATGAATTAGGTTGCCTCTGTACATTTGTTCCTGTGCTCCACATTTCTGTTTTTTTTTTCCCTCACAAATGGCGTCGCCAGGTGTGGAGGTTCCTTATTCTTGTCCAGACGCCGAGCATGGCGTTAACTCGGGGGGGTGTGAGCAGTCCTGGTAAATAATTTCACACTTTTCTATAAGGGGACGATACCTTGTTTTACACAGAAAACAATCCGGAAACCTCAATATGATTTGATCAAATTTAAAGCAGGAAGGTAGAGCTTTTAGGGGGATCCTACACATTTGTGCAGATAGGTTATGTGTAGTCATTATCTTACATTAATCACTGCAGGATTTCTGTCTTCTTAAAGACACTCCTGTCCGATATATGTCGTAGCGGTTTGTGAAAACACTGATTTAAAAACATTCACAGATCTTTGTGCTGCAGATTGTTTTTTTAGATGGAAGTTGAAGGTCATAGATTAGAATTCAGATGTCATTTATTGTTGGCAATAAGTTACAAGTATTGAAAAAATGTGCAAGCATCAAGAAAAAAAAGAAGAAAACGGAACAAAATGCATCAGGAATGTAAACACAACACGTGTCCTACTGAAGTTAGAGTATTTCCTGCCTTTCTGTCATTCATTTAAAACCGTGATTCTAAAACTGTAAACAAATATGAATGTGGGATTTTACCTCTTTCTTTGCAAGACGAGGGATAAATGAGAAATACTTTGTACTAAATAAATGTATTTCTCATTTAGGCAGCTGGTAACCCTGGTTGTGGATGGAAATCCACTTCCAGGACTCGTATATTGAACAGAACTAGCATGCCATGTTATACAGAGTGAGTGTATTTAATTATATGCTTTTGTTAATTTAAAATCAGTTTCTGTGTTTTTTTTATTTTTTATTTTTTTTACTTTTAGCTCTGCATGAAACCAAGGCCTGGAAGGCTTAAAGTTGTTTTCATCCTGCTGTCAGAATCATAAAAAAAACTTGTTCACTGCAGATTCGCGTGTGCAATAGTTGCATGTTTGCAAATGCTTGTGACAACCTCGCTTACGTGTGTGTGTGTGTGTGTGTGTGTGTGTGTGTGTGTGTTTGTAGGTTTTCTTGGGAATCTGTCTCCTGTAGTCGAAGTGTGTCTTAGCTAAAGCCCATGAGGGTTCATTACTTTGATCCATCTCCCTCCCTGTTGCTGCTAACACTAACATACCGTGGCGTTGATGCAACTATTTTTAGTTTTGTCCACATGTGTGAGTGTATCTGCGCGGGTTTGTGGCAGTAATTTGTCTTAATTTGTGTGTTAATCATAATGAACGATTTTCTTGTTTACGCTCTCGGCCACAAAGAACCACCATTCCTCCGTAGACAAACATAATCAGTTAATGTCCACTGGAGTAATTTAAGAGACCAGGATCCAGGCTTTGGTTTGTGCGTCATTGGTTTCAATCTAACAGGCACAAGCTCTTTGATGCAGAGTCCACTGCTCTGTAAAAGCCTTTTGATTTCTTCCCTTCCATAAAAAGCATGAATGTCATCCCTTATTTCTTCTGAGCTTTTTTTAAATGTTATATTCAAAATCACATAAGTAAAAAGAGCCATCCTAGAGTTACCCAAGTCCTGTGACTTGAGTGAATGTTTAAACATCTTTCTTACTTTTTTAAGACAGTAGCTTCTTGTAGCTCTTGTTTCTTCCAAATCTGGGTGCTTGGCAGATGAGATTCATGTTGAAATGCACGGAGAGGTCAGAGCTTGAAGTGACACAAGAAGTTATTTCAAAATCAGAACTGACAGGAGCTGTCACTGGAAAAAGTTTACATATTTAGGATTCTGCCAATGACTTCTGTCAGAGGAGAGCCAGAGTTCACAAAGTCATCAGATATTTCCAGGAGAGGCAGTTCACTAAGGCTCTGGTTGAATTATTGTGTTTCTAAAATAATGACAGCTTTGACTCAGAGAAATAAGCTCAAGAGGACAAAACACTGTAGTATCGTGCAGTAGACACATCTTAAAACCATTAGCGCTTTAGTACATTGGCTACCAACGACAACAACGAGAGCAGAACCAGCGTCTGACATCGCAGCTCGAAGACTTAAATCATTTTCCAGGTTATTTGTTTAGCTTTCTGACCGTCATGCTAATCCGGGTGAGTGTTTGTAGCTGTGCGCTGCTTTACCTGATATCTGATCCTCCATATGTCTTTTTACTGCAGTGAGCCTCGATGTAGCCGAACTCCGTCAAGTATGGCACTGTTTTTATGCCATATTAGATTCGTCGTGTTGATGCATTTTGACCTTACTTCACCCCACGTGCTTCAATTTTCCGCCGCAACACGCAAACTTCCCCAATCACTCAGTGCGTTATAGGATTTGTTGCTGCGCGTTT
>NW_015113140.1:188912-236109 GCF_001443285.1 Poecilia latipinna | reverse complement strand
GCAGTGNGAAGGAAAGAGGAGACCAGCTGCACTGGCAGGCTGCGAAATGAGAAGCAGGTGATCGGTTTGTGTGATCGGCAACAAAAGACCGTGATCGGCGAAAACCGATCATACACTTTTTCACGGAAATCGGCCAATTATGATCGGTGGCTGATCGATCGGCACACCTCTATTAGCGATCTATCTTGTGGTTTCTGTCTAACACTGTAGCATTTTATGCTTACTTATAGTTTTAAATCAATCTCCATCTGGGTTTCTCTTTTTTCACTCCTGGCATTTATGTGACCATGATTGCGTCATTTAAGCAAATCTTTTTCTGTTCGAATGTCTCTACCAGTTTCTTTTGCTCCTGTCTCGGATGTGTGGCTTGGCTTTGCATTCCTCCATGTGTCACTTCTCTGGGTTTTGAGGCCTGCTGTTCTTAAAAAAAAAGTTTTTTTTTTTTTTGTTTTCAGTTTTGCAGTATATACCTATCACTTATTTGTTGCATTGCTTATTTCTGTTGGTTATCATCTGAGGTGGTATTTCTTGCCTTCAGGCAGAATTTATTATTTTCTACATGACAGTTATAAGGGTTTCTACCATACTGAGTTTGTCTAGTTCTACCAATTCTGTTTCAGTAGATCACTTCACACATTTCTTGAAATTTAGGTAAAAAGACATACATCTAGGTTATGTGATTGGTGGTGTAGGGGTCTGGCCAACACAGACATAAAGTTGGAATTGTTATTGTGTGGTTTAATGATAGATAAAAGAAACACTGACAGCAGGAGTCTCCGAGACTCAAGATCTACTTTTTTGTGCTTGTTTAAGATGCAAACCTTCTCCAACACACCTGAATTTGAACAAATGGTTTGTCATCAGGCCGCTGCCAAACTTGATGGCATGCTGAAGAGGTAGTTTATTTATTTTTGTTATTTTTATCAGTGTGTAGACTGTACTGAAAACAAAACATACCAACTATAGTGGTGTATGCAGAAGTAAAACTGATGAGCTAAAAATGTAAAAAGATGAAGAATGGAAGTCCCCTGAAGGGGGCTTTACTATTTTGGAGAACAAGCGGTTCTCCAAATTGATTTGCACTTCTGTCAGTTTGTGTCTCATTAAATTTTTCAAAAAGATACATAGTACTACACAACCTCAATTGAAGTGTTCGAATGCATCAAGTGCAAAGAAATACATGTACTTTTTGCTATTTGCCCATATGCTGCTATTAACAGTACATGAGGTATCGGAAACCATAGTTATTAAATCATAATAGCTTCTATTGCTCCTGGCGTACAGCTTGTCAATGACCACAGTGGTTAGCTGTTCAAAATTACCAATTTGAAACTGAAACATGGAGAATTTAAGTCGAGTCTAATATAAACTAGGTTTTGCATATTTTAAGATCCATGTTCTTGGTAAAGAAGGAACCTCAAATAGTTGTTGCTCTTTGTTCTCTGCTTTGTCTGCTTCAGTTTATATTAGGAGTTATGGAAATAGACACAGCTGCTCTTCTCTTTTTCTGGTTAAGGGGAAAAATCAATGTGTTAGAACAATTCATCTGTTTAGTAGTTAATTAGTCACGGATATTTGCTGTCTGTGGATTACACAAATATCATAGTTTGATTATTTTATTCATAATAAAACTTTACTTTCCCCCTGCTATTAGCTGTTAAATAGAGGTCTTTTTCATGTTTTGCAGGTGGGGACAGTTTATACACCTATTTGTGTGTGGATTTATTTATCCTATCTTCTTGCTAGATGCTGAAGAAAATTTCTATTTAATGGATGATAAATTGTCTTATAATCAGTCGCATTATTTGCATGTTAGACAGACATAAAATTATTCATTACAGTAGCCAGGCAGCAGTAAGGCATTGTAAGTCAACATTGCTAATACGGTGAATTGTTAAACAGGTGAGTCCATAAAGAATTTGATTTTAAAAAAAAAAAAAAAAAAAAAACATTGCAAAGCTTTATAGTTTTGACTTAAACATAGGGAATTTAAAAAAAAAAAGTAGATTTTGTTTCATTTACAGGAAGGTTAGAGAGAGAGAGAGAGCATTTATGCTGTTCACAGTAGTGCAAAGGGAGGGGTTCAGTTAATCAAATTACTTAATGCAATTGACAGCTTGATTGCAAATAGAGTTAAAGAACAGAAAAGAGAGTGAAAGGTTGGGTGATGGGAGCAGAGAAGAGTGAAATAGGAGCGTCAGAGATAGTGGTCAAACAGGAAGGAAGATGGATTGTAGTCTTGGAGCAACATGAAAACCAACTCTCCTTTGTGCTTTTGAGGGCGGTGCTAGATTTTTGTCAGCTACACAAACCAAGACTCATTAACAAGCTCAAAGCCCGTCTCCGCTGAATTCAGACAGAAGATGTTGCCTGTCACCAGGCAGTAATGTGGCATGAATACCGGAGCGAGGAGGGTTAGGAGTGACACAGGTGGAAACTGTGGACGGGACAGTAAATGTCACTAATGGAACAAAGCAGCACGAAGAGAAACATCAAAGGAGTTACCGATGAACAGGTTTTGGCTCTATATTACTTGTCAAAGCATGTAAATTTATTCAACTTTGGAAGAAACAGAATGAGCTGAAAACTATGTCTTCCATGCACTTAAAAAAACAACACGTCAAAAGATTCATTTTTAGACTTGATTGTTTCTTTCTTACAGATTATTTGTCTCATACTATTAACAAATCTGAAAAAAAAACAAACATTTTTTTATACAAGCTACATTCTGTAGCTTTAAAGTATGAAACATGAGAAAATGAAATATAGGAACTAAGGCCCTATGAGTGCAAAATGAATCCATTCACTTATTCTCTTCAAATTATTCCTGACTGGAGCTGAAAATAACAGTTTGTGCTGCAGGTTAGTTTAATTTAAGTTTTAATGTACATATATATATATATATATATATATATATATATATATATATATATATATATATATATATATATATATATATATATATATATATATATATATACACACACACACACATATATATATATTTATAGAAATATATTTAATTTGTAGAAATGAATAGCTGTCTGATGCATCCTCCACTAATGAATTTCTTACATAAGTCTGACATGCGAGGAGAGAAGAAGTGAAATGTCTTTCGGTCTGAAAAGGGTTTGTGCTTCTTTCAACGATTCAGTATAATTAAACCACTCGGGAATAAAAAGCTCCAGCAGATTCATAATTTAGTCGGTGACAGAGGCGGAGGTGGGGTCAAGATTACAGCACAGGCATCAGTTATCTCCTCTTGAGGAGAAATGAAAATATTTCATTGTTCAGGGCAGCCGTGTTACGCTAGCTGTCAATGAATGAACTTAGGAGTGGGCGTACAAACACTGACACAGGCCAAAAGACAAACCACAGGAGTTTTTTTCCTGGCTGAGATCAGACACGCAAGAAAAAAAAGCAGAGCTCGTGGCAGAACGTGCTGAGATGGCCTGCCAAACTCGTAGCGTGGGCACAAGTGGGCTGCAAGGAGTCTGACATTTTTGTGCTTAAAGGAGAAAGGAAGCAATAAATGTATTCTTACTACTGCGGTCCTTGCAGACTTACTTGTAACCTTTGTGGCTTTATTTAAAAAAAAAATAAATAAATAAAACACTGGCAAAAACAATCATTCTGGTCGTAACCTTGGATGACGGCAGAATCTGTTTCTGCAAAGGGCTTAAACACATTTTTACCAACAGGCTCTCATCGTCGTCTGTTGTCTGTTTCCGTCCCAGGCGGATGCAACCACCAGCTTCCTGCGTGCGGCTCGATCAGGGAACCTGGACAAGGCCCTGGATCACATTAAGAACGGGATAGACATCAACATCGCTAATCAAGTAAGATGTCCTGTGCTGACTGACTCACACTTCTGCAAAACAATATGAGTATGTGTGTCGGTGAGAGTAAGACTTCATTAAACATTACAATGGATTACATGTCAAAGTAGATTAGAAGATTTCATTAGTTTTCAGAGGGTTAAAAAAAAACTTGAAACTTTGACTTAATGTATTTATATGGCTAATATACATCTAGTATTGTGTATTAAATTAGAATATTCTTTTGAATATCACCAAAATATTTGTTTTCTTTTCACCTTTATGTGCACTTTGACATTTCTACTTCTTTATAACAGAACATTATTCATCATTACTAGCTGAGACTGTAGTTAAATGAAAAAAATGCTTTCCACCTATAAATGGAAAAGTTAAAAACACTGTTAAAGCAGAGCGTGTTAAAGCCTGCTATTCCTGCTATGGCAGGAGTGGTTTATTTCTGCAGTTATTAATGTTTTAAGTTTCCACCGCAGCAGAGGAGACGTGTTCACAGTGTCTGTGTTTTTACCCACAGAGACAAGTTAAGAGTTTTTCCTCGTTGCTCTCGTCTATTTGGACTTGTAATTTCTGTAGGAAAAAGGCTTTTTCTGTGTCAGATCAGCTGGTTTATCTTCACATTCATTTTTGAGTATTGTAGATACCTTTTGGCAACCATACAGAAAACTGTCCCTTTACATTCAATCCACCCATGGTGGCTAATTTGTTGTAAAGATTTGACCTCCAATGTTATATTTGCCTAATTTGGTTGTGTTTTGATTTTTAGCTTTTTCCTCATTTGTCTTCTCTTGTTGTTCATCTTATTTGATGGCCGGTCCAGTTGTGATTTACAACACTTTGTCTCTGGTTGTTGATTTATGTTGCTATGCTGTCTGCCTGTGCATCCCATTTGATTTGTATTCTGTGTGTTGTAAAGCGTTTTTAGCTCCTCACCTGCTTCAACCATAGGTTTCTGATTTCATTTTGACTCCTATAATCATTTCTGGATTTCAATAAGGCTCTGCAGTCCTTATTATTTACTACCGGTAAAACAGTTTCATTTTTGACAAATATCAGGAATGATTACTGAAAGCAGGATGAATCATTTCTAAGAGATGTTATGAACCCAGAGTAGGTTATGTTATTTAATATAATGTTTCAGAAAGAAAAACTGACAATGTAAGTAGCAAAACAATAACATAAAAATATTAATAACAAAACGGAGTATTTTTAACACTAGGATGAAACGATTCATGAATGTTTTCATCAATGAATGTTTGAAGTAACTTGTCGTAAAGTAGTTGTCTTTATACAGCTTTATACACCACATTTAACGCTACATTCATGCAGAAAATATCTAATCTTTTCTCAGAAAACCACCATCTGTAAAGTACCATATTTAATATGTTACTTTAATTGGCTAAAATATAATGTTTATGATGTATCTTCAATAGTTCCCAGGAAGAAGATGTTACTTTAGTTTGGACACTGCCACTGCAGTAAACTGAACCTCTGTATTTAGCTTAAGATTTAGAAAAACTGCTCGTCATATAATTCTTATGCATAAAAAAGGTCTAGATGTATTTAAGATGCATGCTTTAAAGTAGAGGTGTGACTTTAGAAACGTCAGACAATAAATCTAAGTGGAACGCTCGCATGGAGAATCAGCAAATTGAGTCAAATCAGAGGCTATGAAGACAATTAAAGATTCATGCTCTCCAGATCATTTTTATTCTCTGTCTTTGTCTAACATGCATTAATAATTGAGATATTAAATTATAGTTTCATAAATGTTTCGTTTTACCTCCTGTTCTTCTGCCCCAAGTTGCTGAATCAATGTCATGAAGCAATGAAGTTTGACCACACACACAGGGAAATTCCTGGTCTTCCAAACGGTTGTTATTCACAGGACTGAAGTCTTATTGAACACCCGACTTTATCTGCCAGTGTTGTACTGTAGAGACTCCAGATTAAAAAGTGCAGATAGTGCATGTCTGTCATGTCGGCCTGAATGCAAAATGAAGTCTTCAGCATCTTCTTCAGAGCATCAGACAAATACAATGATGTCACATAATTCTGCATCAGAAGCCAAACATGGGATTGCAAAACCACAAATGCGGAAAGCAAAAACAAGCCTCCTGTTGGTCTTAAATTTTATTTGAGCCATAATCTGACACGTTTTTTTTGTTTCATTTGTTCAGAATCAAAAACGCTAGCATCCACAATGACACTTTGTGTTAGTTGTTCTTTCACATCTCCATGACTGTGTAATCAGAAACATAATCTGAAAAAATAAATTCACATTTTCACCACCTGGAAAGAAAGTTTGTATACATTATCAACGACCTTAACCCGATATAAAACCTGCATTGAACCTCAAAATCAGCTAAATTACTCTGATAACCACGCTCACACAAGACGTTCCCCAAAACACTGACATTTCCCTGTATTTTGTATTCCTTTTGTTTCTTTCCTGCTTTTTACTCCACGTTGAGACAAGGGCAGGTGTGGTATTTTTATTTGTGATTTATTGGGCTCTGGGTCCTTGCTATAGTCGCAAACCTGAGGGCTATTTTTAGGATTCTCCTTTTCTCTTTTTGTCTTCATGTTCTTGCCATCACCTGAATTTGTTCAGACATCTAATTACCTTTAATTGTTACACAATAAGTTTTCTGACTGTCACTAAATACATGCACATATTTTAGAAAATTAAGATGTCTACAATATAAACTACACACAACTATAATAAAAGAATGTTAATCAGGTCTTGCAGCTGTGGAGGAAAGAGTTTCACATAGCAGGATGTAATAAATACGATCTGGTCTGTAGGTTCTAGAACAAATTATATCTTACTTGATCAAAAACACACCATTGATTCCACACTATTACTCCTGCGTTAAGGACAAAGCCAAAATGCAAAGAACTAAGTATACAACATAAAACAATAACTTTGGCAGCCATAATCTGAAATAACTTTTCTTTTTTCTCTACATTGCATAATTAACAACGCTCCAGTCTAGTTAACAACTAACCTTTTGTAACATCCCCAAAAGAAACATTGAAATAGAAGTGATAGTTGTTTTTCTTATGCTTTTCCAATCTTTCTTTCTTTATTATTTCTTAAATTAACCAGGAAAGATAATATGAAAAATATAATTTACAAGGATGATCTGGACAAAACACTGAGACATTTTTTTTGTCTTCAGCTGATTAATAATGCCAGTGTGTTTTGGTACATTTCAGTTTAAGTTTAAACGATTCTATCACATCCTGATATGTGTCTCTTGGGTTTACATTTTGCTGACGCATAATTACATTTCATATTTAGCAAAACTTAAAGTAGCAATATGCTGAAGTACTCTCTCTTCAACAAAGAATTTGATGTATGCGAGGCGATTTTAGCTGCAGCAGCTGAAGCATTTATCGTCTATCTGTCTCCAACATTGTTATGGAAAATGTTTTGCCCATTTTTCCTTAAAACATTTCCCTATTGGGTTTTGCAGAAACCAATTTTTCAACAACTCTCTTTAGGTTTTGCCGCTGTTTTTTAACCACCGATACATTTTTCATTCCGTTGCAGACGAGTGTTTGCATTTTGTATCTTCTAACTTATAAATCAGTTTAGACGTGTGGCAGACGGCCTCACATTTAACTCCCAGAGTCTGCGGTGTGAAGACGGGATAAGAGAGTGTGTAACTGAGACTGATGCGCAGCTTTCTCCCCATTATTGTGTGCAGACTTTACACAGGGTGCTGCACATTTGAAGTGAGTGACACTGCAGTACGATGAAAAGGCTGAGAACAGAACGGATCACAGTGACCCCTTGTGGAGAGATTGATTACAGCAGGCTAGCTGCAGCTGAAAACATCAATAATTCAAATTATTGTAATAGGAAGATAAAAGAAGTCTAGCCATGAGCTATGTGTAAAACAGCTGATAGTAAAATGATAATCACTAGAATTGAGTAACTTATTGTTTTAATTTACTGATATGAGTTGACGTAGGACTTTTAATTATTTCTCCTCTTGTACATTCGTCTCTCTTTTCTCCTAAGAATGGTCTTAATGGGTTACACCTGGCCTCTAAAGAGGGCCATGTCAAAATGGTTTTGGAGCTGCTGCACGCTGGCATTGAACTGGAAGCAACCACCAAGGTAATCTGCCCACTTATCACATTAAAAACTTTAGCTTTTGCTCTAGGTCACAGACACTGGATGTGACACCAGAATTGACCTGTATGAATGCAGATTATTTATTCCATTGTTTTGTTTTTTTTTTATATTTCAAAAGAGAGATGAAAAAACATCACCAGTGTCAGTGATGTATTTCTATGTAATCTGTGACTTTTTTTTATTTTATCTTATTTTATTTTTGTCAGATGGATTCAGGGAAATTGTCCACTTTTCACCTTTATACTGTTGCTCGAGTGGCGGTATTTAGTACCTCCACAGAGATCTGAGTAACCTTGATACCTAAAATGTAAATTTAATTACACTGGACCTGTTTCTGGAGCTTGTATTTCAGTGTTAAGTGTGGAGATCTAGGTCATTAGGCTGCCATAATTGTCTTCTCACTCTCTTTAATTTCCTTTTTCTGACCTTCCGTGTTTTTTTTCCTGCGTGTGTGTGACCTCCAGAAAGGGAACACGGCTCTCCATATCGCAGCTCTGGCAGGGCAGGAGAAAGTGGTGGCTGAGCTCATCAACTACGGTGCCAACGTTAATGCTCAGTCACATGTGAGTCTCTCAAAGCTGTTACTCAGTTAAAGCTGGATGAGCGAGTGTGCAGACATTTGTCTCGTGTTTCTCGTCTAACTGGGACAAAACTGAAGAACTGAAAGTGAAATCCTGTTTGCATACTTATGCAGGGTCCTCTACATTTAGGTTTACGGGTTGTAATGAAAATGTGTCTCTGAGAATGTCGCTCAGACATTCCCGAGAAACAAATTGACACAGAAATCCATTTGCTTGTGTTTCATACATGATGTTTTGATGCCCAAACAGAAAGGCTTCAGTCCGCTCTACATGGCTGCACAGGAGAATCATTTAGAGGTGGTCAAGTTTCTGCTTGAGAACGGTGCAAATCAGAGTCTCCCAACTGAGGTATGTGTGTATGAGGTTCTCACGGTATGAAAAGCTTGGACAAAAACACAGCAATTTCCATTTAAAAATATGAAGCAGAATGGAATAAAACGATCTAATATCTTATATTTAAACATAAAAACATAAAAGCAACATTTATTCTTATCGATGTTTAAATTATGAAAGTAATGGTTATGTTTATGTTAACTGTAGCGTTACAGACCAATTCAGTACAATTAGCATACTATTTAAAAGTTATTTTATTGCAACTTTCCATTTCTCTGTATAGAAAAACTCCAGTGCCTCTGGTTTTTGTTTGGCATCTTAATAAAAATGGACGTATGGGGACAGAATATTAAAAATGTTAAGTGTATGGAACGTTGAAATGGGCCAGTCATTTTTTTAAATTTATTTATTTTCTTTATTGTGGTTGAAGTCAAAGATGAAAGCTGGAGTGTTTTGCAAAGTTTTAAAAATAAACTCTTATTAGAAACTGATGCAACATTGAATCCAAATATATTGGAATCAAGCAAAAGTGGTAAATGTTTTCTTTTGTAATAAATTATCAAATTTTTCTGAACTGTTGCATTTCAATTAAAAAAAATAATGCCAAACTCTTATGAAGATCATCAATCAGCAAATAAGGTTCAGGGAATGATAATCCCTTTTTTTTTTTTTTTTTTTTTTTGGTGTTTTTTTGTCACATTAGATATGCGACAAAAACAAAGTTGAAATGTGATTAAAATAGATCATCTCCCTTTTCCAGAAACGATAATGGATTCTCCTGGATAAAGTTCAATTCATTTTGACTTATTAATACGGTTCCAGCACACAACAAAACTTCAGCCTATAATAAACAGGTCCAACTTAAAGTATGTAGATATCAATCCAGTCCAAAGTCAGCTTTGATCAGTACAATTTATATAGAAACAATCTAGGCAGTTCAGTTAAATTTAAATTGTAAGTGATATTAAATTCAACATTTAAAAGCAGTTGGTAAAAAGAAAAAAAGAAAACTTAGTCCATCTCATTAATCACTGTATCAATTTCTTCATCCAAAGCAAACATTTAGCAACTGTGGAGTAGAATTTCATATTTAAATTCAAAAAATACTTTATTGATCCAAAATGGAAAATTAAATCATGATAATATTTTACAGGAAACAAAAACAAAGAGAGTACATAAAGTTAATCATAGCCACACCTCATTCAGTGACTCTTTTACATTCACTTGAAAAGAGAGATAAAATCATCACCAATACCTGGCCAAGAGTAAATTTATTTTATAACAATGTTATGAACACATTACAAGTTCATTTTGGCAAACAGCTCATCTGAAAGCTTAAATATCTTGCTGTAATGATAATAATGCAACAGGTTACAGAAGGAAAAATACAAATAGCAGTGTTGTATTGTACTGGCATATGCTCATAAATAATTATTATACATTATATTTGTGTTATTTTAAAGCTTCTCGTTTTTCTCTCCTTACTTCTTCCCCTGCATCGTCTGTGCCGTCCCTCAGGATGGCTTCACGCCCCTCGCGGTGGCCCTCCAGCAGGGCCATGAAAACGTCGTGGCGCTGCTCATCAACTACGGCACGAAGGGGAAGGTCCGCCTTCCAGCGCTCCACATAGCTGCCCGAAACGACGACACTCGCACTGCCGCTGTCCTCCTGCAAAACGACCCCAACCCCGATGTACTTAGCAAGGTATGCGCTCCTTCACATTGGGTTTGCTGTGTAAAGAAAATAGCAAATGAATTAAAACGAGGTGGAGAAATAAAATCACAGTGCAGGAGTTTTTAAGTAAGTCTTGGTGGTTATGTTGCAAGTGTGGATTATGATTTAAAATGCAAATAAATGTGTGAAATGTGGTTCATCTCTCACTAACCGTCATGCTCTCGCTTCCTTTTCTCTGCAGACTGGTTTCACCCCGCTACATATCGCCGCTCACTATGAAAACATGAGTGTAGCGCAGCTGCTGCTGAACAGAGGAGCAAATGTAAACTTCACCCCCAAGGTCAGTTTTCCTCAGCCTTGATGCATTAAACATTAGATCAAGATGCTGCAGGGTCTTTGCATGAGCCAGGTACAACAAAATAACAGCGTCTCAGCAGACATTCACATATAATAACCATCTCTTACGCTCTACCGTAGATTCCAGAAAAATACAGATTCCCTTGAATCTGCCAAAAAAAAAAAAGGGGAAATAATTACTCTTATTATTATATTTGTGATCATTGTTTTGTGATTATTCTCATTGTCACTAATGGTAAAAACGTTCTATGTACGCAATACCATTAATCATATGCAGTTTACGTGTCAAGGACCTGTAACATGTCAGTAACGCCGACACAAATCAGTCAGAGTCACTATTTATACCTTTAGAAATATGGCGAGTATATTGAAATTTTCAAAGAATCACTATTGTTATGCAACACGTTGGCAACACGTAGTTATTTACTACAACTACTCAACCATGTAATGAAATGTGAGTAAGAGCTTCACGAACTTAACATAATTGATTTTTGAGAATCAACTGCAAGTGTCAAAGAAAACCAAGCAGGAAAACCACATGTTCAGGATCCAGATTCACATTAAAGTTTTGGGCATCATGGAACCCCATTGACTGGTTGGTAGAACTCCATTATGCGAGACTGAGCCGGACCTCTGGATGATCGAGTGGTATTGGATGGTTCTAAAATCTTCTGAAGTGGCGTAATGGCTGCTGGGAAGGTTCCCTGGAAAGTGACTTAATATTGTCAGTTCTAAGTAAGGTGGAGGATCTACAATGCCGGACGTCTGTTTCTTTTCCAAAAGCCCTGAAAACCTTATGTGTGATCATGACATTAGGGATTCCTTGAAAACTCAAGAGATTTTACATCAAAGTGTGTAAAAAAGCTGAAAAAAGTAATTATTGAGTATTTTAACATGATGATGATCCTAAACAGAGATATACAAAAGTTTGGACACAACTGCTTATTCAGTTCAATGGGAAGTTGCATCCAAACTTTTGTCTGGTATTGTAAAAAAAAAAAAAAACAAGAACTTAAATTTATCTCAAAGACCTTTTCAACATTTTCTGTTTTTCTTGTTGTGACCTATAACATGCAGCAGCTTGTGTAACTCATGTGTTCTCCAGAATGGAATCACACCTCTTCATATAGCCTCCAGGAGGGGCAACATGATGATGGTCAGATTACTGCTGGACAGAGGAGCTCAGATCGATGCCAAAACAAAGGTAAGCATTTCAGCTCCAGTCTAATTACGTTTTCATGGGAGCTTGTCGATGCACAAAACCATCCCATTGCTTGCTGATTATGTGTTCTGGTGAATTTTCATGCTAAATGACACTGTTATTTAACTGTTTTTCATATTTGCATTTGACTTCATTTATCCCTTCGCAGGACGAGCTGACTCCTCTTCATTGTGCAGCCCGGAACGGTCATGTTCGCGTTATTGAAATCCTCCTGGAACACGGTGCTCCCATCCAGGCTAAAACTAAGGTACCATTATTGCCACTTTCTCTTTTCTCTGTCAGCTGATGATCAACACAAATAAAAACTTAAAGTGGCAAAGCGACCACACAGCAAATGAATGAAACTTTGGTTAGAAATATGCCTCTTTGTCCTAAACCAAAGACCAGCTGCCTTTGATCTTTTGCTAGCTGCAGCGTACTATGAAGTCTCCCTGTCCCATTACTTTCAAAGCAATGATGGTGAATGTGAAGTAGACCAGAGAAAATGCTTCAAAATTTAAGTGCTTCTGTTGTCAAATGTTATTTCTGAGTCTTGTTTATGCTCTTAAATCCTGTGGCTGACAAACTGCACTTCATCACTGCTTCACTTCTTCAGTGCACAAAGCCGGCATGCTCTCTTACAAATCAGCTGGTGTGGGGCTGTGACTACTACTCTCATTGAGTTAGGGGCATAATAGAGGAGGGTTGACCTCGGCCTTCCTCACCAGATTGGTCTTTCACATTGAACACAATGAAATAGCAAAAAGGGGCCATTATCCCACATTGAAGTGTATTTTTGAAAGGGACTAATAACTCTATTCAGCGAATACTAGGACTTTTCTTCAGCTGATTTTCAGAATAAATTTTCCACCATTAAGAAAAGCTACATTCAGACCAATGTTATGTTCCAAATTTACCCTTTTCTCCTTATATTTCTTTATTTCTTCTGTAGAACGGTTTGTCCCCAATTCACATGGCAGCTCAGGGGGATCACATGGACTGCGTCAGGCAGCTACTGCAATACAATGCTGAGATTGACGACATCACACTGGACCATCTGACCCCGCTTCATGTAGCAGCCCACTGCGGTCACCATCGCATGGCCAAAGTCCTTCTGGACAAGGGAGCCAAAGCTAATGCTCGTGCTCTGGTGAGTTTCTGTTTTGTTTTGGGTGAAGCATTCGTACTTAACCCAGCCATACTACATTGAGTAGTCTGAAAGTGATCATTCCTTAAAAGTTTTTTTTTTGCTCCTGTTGCATTAGGTTGTTTTTATAAAACAGAACTTGCTTCAAAGGTTCAAAATGAGTCCTGAACTTTTTTTTTTTTTCTCCTGTGCCCTCAGAATGGCTTCACACCTCTTCATATTGCTTGCAAGAAGAACCACATGAGGTCAATGGACCTGCTGCTAAAGCACTCTGCTTCCTTGGAAGCTGTCACGGAGGTGAGATGATGGGCCCAAATGTCATGTCAAAGTTTTCAAATAGAAAACAACACCTGGCAGTTTTGTTCCGCAACTTTGAAATGGAACTTCATTCAAACATGTAATCATAATCCTACTCAAATAATGTTAAAAGTACTACATTAAAAAAAAACAAAAAAACAAAGAAACATTAATTTAATGTTGTTTTCGTTGTGAGAAAGGATGGCATTAGATGGGATGCCTTACAAACAGTTTTTTGTTGCTTTTTATGCATGCATTTTCATTTAGGAGCGAGCACACGCTGCCTCAGACCTTCGTTTTTGATTGGTTGGGAAATTCATTCAAGAACTGACACCGTCTATTTAAATTTTTCAAAGTTTTACAAAAGGTCTCCGCTACCTGAATGCACAAAAAATAAAAGAAAAACCAAGAATGCTTCTGGTTGTAATGCTTCCTATTTAAATCACGGTGATTTTTGTTCTGTCTCTTTCTGTTCTTGCGTACAGTCGGGTCTCACTCCTCTTCATGTAGCAGCATTCATGGGCCATCTAAACATAGTAAAGAACCTGCTCCAAAGAGGGGCTTCACCTAATGCTTCCAATGTGGTAAGAACCATTGATATGCTGAACCCAAGCAGGCTATTTTCATCAGTCAGTGATTCTTATCTTTATCGCATGTTTAATACTATCCAGAAACTTTATGTAAAAGATAAAAGTATTGTATTTACTTTTAAATATCATGTATGAACTTCATAGATGGGTGTACCTTTGGTGTGATTTTTTTTGTTTGTTACAGGAGTATGAGTGGACTGCCATAATCCTTTAAAAAAAAAAAGAGAGAAATTATTTATTTGATTTAAAAGGGGGACTGTGGTACAAAAATAATTAGGTTTTGTGTTACATCCAGTTTCATCACCCAGTACAACGCTGTCACAACCTGGCTCATTGGCTCTTACAAAAATGTGAAAGAATGGTTTCCAGTGATTCATTTTAGAGAAAATAGCAACAAATAATATGATGTATGAAGTCACTGAAATGGGTCATGTTGATATAAGTGAGTGAACGTGCTCGATGTGAAGTGAGTGAGTGATAAATTACAGAAACCGTAACGCGACCAAAATACAAAGTAAACAAATTTGGGCCTTGGGGATGTGCATGGCAAAGAGAGGGAAGAGAAAAGCCTCCACCCCAACATCCGGTCCTCCTTCCCTCTACGCAGCATCCAGGCACATACATGGGACAAAGGTCTCATAAAGTCTGTTGCAGCCAACAGGTCCATTCCTCCAAACAACCAGGTCTGTCACAGGACTGAGTGAGGATTTACATCAGCTGCAAATTTCATCTCAAGAAAATAGGCTTACGAAATTATTTTTTTAGTTGATATTGGATTTCCTTTATTTCAACATAAGTTTAACTAAAAGTTTATTTGGGAAACAAGCTCCAGATAATATTGTTTGAAATGATTACAATCACACAATTAGCCTATTTTTTATTTATTTATTTTATATATTGAGCTTATAGAACCATTATCACTAAAAAAAATTGTGCTTGTTTATTGAAGATAATGAGATCACCAAATAATCGGCACAACAAAACAAAGTCAAGGTTTTTGCCATACCAAAAAAATGAAATTACAAAATTGTTATCAAGTTCAAAATCTCAGTATCTTGACATAATGAGAAAACTAGTCATCTAAAGACTAGAAACATCAGAATTTTGAAATTGGCTGAATTGTGAGAACATTGGGTTCTCTGCATTATCCAATCAGTATCTGATTTTAGCCATGGTTTTTCACTGATCAGCAGAAACAACCGTCTCTACTGTTTAATAGATGAAATATTTCATCAGTTGAGTATTTAAGCCGTTCGATTAAGTGTCTCTTTGTACTGCATCAGAAAGTGGAGACCCCCCTCCATATGGCATCCAGAGCAGGACACTGTGAAGTGGCTCAGTTCCTGCTACAGAATGCAGCGCAAGTGGATGCAAAAGCAAAGGTATCATCATCATTTGTACTCTTATTATTAAGAGAAGCACATTTTCTTTCTCATTAGTGGCTCCTTTAGGCATTCACAAAGACTTGCATTGAGTTCAAGTTCTGAATATTAAGTGATTAATCTTATCATTTAATTTGCTGTGTAAAACAATTTCAGCGCTGTTGTTATCCCCCTGCAGGATGACCAGACACCCCTACACTGTGCGGCTCGTATGGGCCACAAGGAATTGGTCAAGCTGCTCCTAGAGCACAAGGCTAACCCTGACTCAGCGACGACTGCAGGTCACACGCCCTTACACATCGCTGCACGTGAAGGACACGTCCACACCATACGGATATTATTAGACGCAGGAGCCCAACAAGTGAAGATGACAAAGGTGGGGTGGATTATGAAACCCCGGTGTCACATTTTTGCATCGTCAACGTGAAAATGTATCTGTCAACCATTTTTCGTGTGTTTCGTTTTTTCCCCGTCTCTGGAGCAGAAAGGTTTCACTCCTCTCCATGTAGCTTCTAAATATGGAAAAGTGGATGTAGCGGAGCTTCTTCTGGACAGAGGCGCCAATCCAAATGCAGCAGGGAAAGTGAGTCATCGCTTAACTCCTGTTACCTCGATAGTCAAACCTTAGTGAGGAAATGTTGCTTTATCAGCTTTTTACCATAGTACGTGTCCCATACATACGCACATGTTTCTGTGTCATATTTGTGTATGGTTTATATATGTTTACATGTGTATGTGTGTGTGGTTGACAGAACGGTCTGACACCCCTTCATGTGGCCGTGCATCACAACAACCTGGATGTTGTTAAACTCCTGGTCAGCAAGGGAGGATCTGCACACAGCACTGCCCGAGTAAGATGCTCACCGATGAGTGTGCACATGCTCACACAGCCTATGGAGAAACTCTTGAACCTGTCCTTGTACTTGCTAGAGCTCTTTTGCAGAAGCATTCAAGTATTTACTGTGAGGTGCACTCGGACAGGCGTTCCAAAGACCAATGTCCATGCCGGTGTGTGTGTGTGCCTTTGTCTATTTCTCCAGAACGGTTACACTCCTCTGCACATAGCTGCCAAGCAGAACCAGGTGGAGGTGGCCAGTGTTCTGCTTCAGAACGGAGCGTCCCCAAATGCAGAGTCCCTCCAAGGCATCACGCCCTTGCACCTGGCTTCACAGGAGGGGCGGCCCGACATGGTGGCTCTGCTCATCTCCAAACAGGCAAATGTAAACCTCGGAAACAAGGTAGGCTAAAATGGAACTAAATGTTTATCTCTTGAATTTGAATATACAAAAGTTGCTAAAGGAGGCAAGCTAAACTGAACTTGGCTGGTTCTTTTTTGCCGTTGCTTCTCAGAATGGACTGACTCCTCTGCATCTCGTAGCTCAGGAGGGTCACGTGGGCATCGCAGACACTTTGGTCAAACAGGGCGCATCTGTTTATGCTACTTCACGGGTAATTCACACCACCGGACAAGGGCATGGGTTGACAAGATTCGTTGGATCTGATAAAATACAGAGGCTGACATCAGAATCTCACAGTGGAATCATTGGCTCATTTAAACAGTATGCTGCTTCCTAGTTCTTTGCCTAATCCTCGTTTTTGACAGAGGTCAAAACTGAGTAAAAGGACTTGAGATGAAGGAAAGTCTATCAATCGGATGTATTGTTTTCATAAGTAGAGGTGCTAACCAAGATGATGTTAATCAAAGCAATGTTACAGAGGAGAAAATAAATAGAAATTAAAACAGTGTCGCAGTTTCCAAAAAACAATATTCCAACAAAGGCTGTGGGTGTTAACAGGTGGTTTTTGATTTGAACGCACTTCCGACTTAATTTGTTTGCAAAAATATATTCTTTATTTCTTGTAAAAAAAAAATAGCGACAAAATAATTACCAAAAATGTCCTACAACTTAGCCAAAAACCAAAGTAAACTTAATGTGACGTTTCAAGTACTGGAAAGTGGTCAAAAAATCATTTACAAAAAACCTCCCGTCTCCACACACCAAACATTTGCCAAACAACGCCTCCACCAAGCACCCGGTGTGTTTTTAATTACTCAAATTAATGGGAGGGTCTAACCAATTACCAACATAATCTAATCAATTCAAATATACAAATTCACTACAGATTTTGGATCTAAACTAACTTAAATAAATTCTAACTTCCCAAAATAAAAAAACTAAATTAGTAGAAATTACAATTTGCAAACTTTACATAAATGGCCATAACAAGTGTGTACCAGTTGTTTTTTTTTTTTTTTTTTTTTTAAGATTCTTCTTAAATGTAATATTTTAAATTAGATTTAAGCATGAAACTACTTGATTTAATTTGATAACCTACAGCAAGGCATCATCACCAGCAGACTAAACAAAAGGCATTTGATAAAATAAGGATTTTTCAGGCATGAGATTTAAACCATTTAAACCAACCAAGCCAGCACAAAGGCTTGGCTTGGGCTTGAAAAAGATGAACTGTAATTTCTGTAATGCAGAATGAGACATTTGAACGTAACTGATCGTCATCAGATGGCATCCTTTTTTTTTTTCATAGGCAGTGAAATGAACAATCATATTAACTATAGCAATGTTTTTTTAAGGAGTAAGTAAATGGTACAGCTAAGACATAGTCTGCACTTTTTTTTGGTGAAATTCAAAAGCTGTACAATCTTTATGGTTATTTTGTTATTTTTACATTGTGTCAAATAGCTAGGCAAACATGTAGGCTTTTGGAAATAGTAGGCAAAATGACAATAGCTAACAGAACTACAAACATATTTAAATAGTAAAGTATTCATGCCAATGTGGTCATTAGTTATCATGTTTTATAATTGAACTGCTCTTAATAAATACAGGTCTTTTTTGTGTGTCCTGTTTAGATAATGCATTTTTTTTGTTGCCATGTCTGAATCATTTTAGATTTGTTAATCATGTTGAATCAGACGATTAGAAACTATTCATAGAGTCTTTCTTATCTTCCCTCAGATGGGCTATACCCCCCTCCATGTGGCCTGTCACTATGGAAACATAAAGATGGTGAAGTTTCTTCTGCAGCAGCAGGCTCATGTGAATGCCAAAACAAGGGTAAAACTCTTCTGCTACTTTAAGAGCTAGAAACATTGCTCTTTGTCTTTATACTTTTGAATGAATGTACATTTGTTGTTTTTATTCCTGCAGATGGGCTACACCCCTCTGCATCAAGCAGCTCAACAGGGCCACACTGACATTGTGACTTTACTATTAAAACATGGAGCCATGCCTAATGAGATCACATCGGTAAGACGTTCAAATCTTTTTTTGTTTTATTTACTTGCACCTAACAGTTTTGAATTCTAAACTCTGCATAGAAATTAAATATGCTGATATTTTATTTGAAAAAAGAGAAAATTCCTGAAGTGTGTTTCTCTGCAGAATGGGACATCTCCTCTTGGCATCGCTAAGCGATTGGGTTACATTTCTGTCATCGATGTGCTAAAGCTGGTTACAGAGGAGTCTGTTTCCACTGTGAGTAACGCATCGCCCTCTGTGTACAATGATTTAAAAAGCAAGCTTCAAAATTAGGTTCACAGCAAAAATATATCTTTTTTTTTTTTTTTTATCAAATTCTTGGAAAAAGCTGAATTCAAAGTTTCCTTTCTCTACTCCCGCCATTCATCTTACTTTTAATCTCTGTTTGGTTTTTCACAGATGACCACAGAGAAGCATCGGATGAGCTTTCCTGAGACGGTAGATGAGATTTTGGATGTTTCTGAAGATGAAGGTAGGTTTTCTGTTAGAATTATGTTATTTCATGCAGTTTTCAGCATCTTTCTCAGTTATTGGCATCACAGCAAACGGATGTTATATCTAATCATCATTTAGACATGTTTTCTTTCAAGTTTTAAATTAATGGCACACTTACATCCCATGGAAACTGGAAGTCATTGACATTGTAATTGTAGTTCCTAATCACTACAGCTTTACAAAAACAGAAATTATTTCATTAAGTTTGAATCTTGCACTTTATCACATTTCTGTTTTGTTTGTTTTTTAAGATAATTTTATGATGCTTCAACTATGTGTACCTTTTAATTACTGTTTTGAATGCTGCGTGCCTCTGGGCCATATCTCACTCAAAAAGTAGATTTTATCTCAAGTTTTTGTAAAAATGCACATTTTTATATCAGAATTGTTGATATAATTCTGATAATTGATTGATAATTAATTATTGTTCAGTGTTATTGATAATTGTGGCTTCAGTGATTTTTTTTATAGTTAAAAAATGATTTTCTAAGGTAAGCTTTGTTTCTCCCTTAAATAAATATGTTTTTGCAGGGTGTGATTAATGTGTTTTTCACTCATCTTTGCCGAGTATGCCAATAATTGTGGAGGGTGCTGTTGCTTTTACCGTGTTTATTTCCAGCTTTTGCCTTATTTAGCTAGAAGAAAACTTCATGGGAAGTATAAAAAAATGCCAGTGTAGATATTTCTGTTTATATGCTTGCAGTTTATAACCTTTCCTTCTATTTGTTTTGTAGGAGTTTGCCAGCTAACTTTAGGTATGATTGTATCCATTTCTCTGCCTTGTCCGGTCCGGTGGCTAGTGAATGTGTGCCGTCATCGCAGTTACTTTCATTATCTCTGTGTGTCACTAATTGTCTTTCTAATTATTCTCTGTCTTTCAACTCCAGCACTGTTTTCTTGTCTTTACCTTCATCCTCTCTATTATATCTCTGTTCTTTTTTTCTATTCCAGCTTCTTCAGAAATTTATTGAAAAAATATTATTCCTGCTTCTCATCAGCATGTGTAAACGTCTCATTTTGCTTCCACCGGCGTCCGACGCGAATTTAAACGGGTTTATTACGGACAGTATTCCAATTCGTCAAAAATGGCTCTCTTCCAATATAATGTTGCTCTTCTTTTTTGCAACTTAGTTAATTGACCCATTAGCTAATTAAGCACATGCTGTGCAGCAGCTGAGACTCTCCTGAAAACAACACACAACCCCATTTGCTGTTTGATATGAGCACAGGCAGTTGCACATCAGCCTCGTTTTTCAATCCTCTTGGTCTTGTTTAGTGTTTTTGGCGTTTGCGGAACAGCCTGTCCTGGTGGATGTCTGTAAACATCTCTGTCTGTTTAAGTGCCTAATTTAGAAGTCATACATATTATTTCTGTTTAATAACCAAGTTGTTTTCTCCTACACAGAACCACGTTATTCCATCAGTAATCAGCATGCTCACAAAAAACCCGGCTGTCACCAGGTTGCCTTGCAGTCTCCCTCCCATGCCGTGTACTAAGCTGTCCTAATGATCACTGTCTTACCACTCTTCTTTTTTCCACTTCTGTAGTTTCCATTTGTTCTCAGTGTTGTTGGTTTGACTCCATTGCTTGGACTACAATGTTTACAGTTGCCTTGTAGCCATTGTTCTCTGTGGTTTTTCTAAGGCGAAGGGATGGGAAAGAGGTGTATTACCAACCATCTTAACCTTATGGATAAAATCAGCTGAAATTATTGACATTTAAGTGTTTATAGATAAGATTTTAAAATATACAACAAATAGATTAGATTGGCATGCATCTATATATATATTTTTTTTTCTTGCTATAGGAAATTTGTAGAACTTGGGAGATTAAATCAGCCACCATTTTGCATGGGCTACCTTGTTCTTTCTCCTAATCCTGTTCTCTTTACAACCAGTTTTTTTTTTTTTTTTTTTTACCTTTTGAGATTTTTGTTTTGTCTAACTTTTCAGCCTTCCTCTTCCTTTTTATTGTATCAACAGGAGATGAATTGCTCGGGCTGGATGGTGCACGCTATTTGAAACTTGATGACTTCAAAGACCAGGATGACGACTTTCTCTCCCCAAAGAAAACCCTGAGAGATTTTGAGGGTGGGACGGGAACCACGTAAGTCAGGTTTCTGAGGTTTAAACCACACATGCTGATTAAATTAGGCTAAAGTTATGCAGATGGTTAACTGTTTAAGGTCTTTCCTGTTTAGTGAATATATTGTTGATTTCTCTACATGTTGAATCAGATCTCTGGATTTGTTTTTGTCAAACAATATGTGGTATCGTTAACCGAAATTTCATCAAAAGTTTAGTTCAACCAAGTTTAAGACCTTGTAAGGATTACAAACTGGTCATTTATTTATGACTAGTTAGAAGTCAGATTCTGCTGGTTTTTCCATTATTGTCTGTCTATAAAACATTAGCATTGCTTGCACAGATAACATCATGCATTCCTGAGCAAGCATGCATATGGTTGTTCTTGATAATTAGATACAGAAAACGTAATTACCGTATTAATATTTTATTGCATAGCAATATGAAGTCGCTGTGTTCTGCCTTTGATTTTCCTGATTTCCTCCCTCACAGGCCATACTCCCCTGCTATTCCCAGGATTCCTTGTGTGTCCCCAGAGACAGTACAGCTCGACCAGGTAGCCTTCAGCCTCATTCACATTTAACAAGCTTATATTGTTCATTAAAATATTAATATAAAATAGTTTTTCTGGCTGTTTCTGTACTTTCCTTACATTTCTTACATTATGGAGCATTTTTAATCATTTTATTTTCTTCCTTTTTCCTTTTCTGTGTCTTAATCTTTACCATTCGTGGTTGTGTATGTTTTATTATTATTATTATTATTATTGTTCTCAGCACACGCCCATCCCTTTACCAAAAGAGTATGATGAGGATTCTCTTATCCCGAGTAGTCCAGCTACAGAGACCTCAGACAACGTCAGCCCTGTGGCCAGCCCCATTCACACAGGGTGAGCTAATCAGTTAATAATCCTTTAATTGCTTGCTTTAAAAGCTCCTATCAGTACTATTGCATTAAAACCACGTGTCACCCCACAATGCCCAGGTTCCTGGTGAGTTTCATGGTGGATGCACGTGGAGGCTCCATGCGAGGAAGCAGACACCACGGCTTGCGGGTGATCATCCCTCCCCGCACCTGCGCCGCACCGACTCGCATCACCTGCCGTCTTGTGAAACCCCAGAAACTGACGACGCCTCCTCCACTGGTGGAGGGAGAGGGCCTGGCTAGTCGCATCATCTCCCTGGGGCCCTCCAGCATGCAGTTTCTGGGGTGAGTCGAACTCGTATTAGGTCAGTTTGTGCTCAGCATAAAGTTCGCAATTTTAAGTATTTCTCAAGTATGAGGAGGTTAAATTAAGGAAAATAATGAGTACTTTCAAAACACATTTTTTCATGATAAATGTCCATCCATTCATCCATTGCTTTCCACTCTCTGGCTTGTGCAGGCTTCAAATTTAAAGGCAGACCACAGTAAAAAATATCTATCGCAAAGTCGGAACAATTTGGATAAAAAATGAAAATAAAAAATTCTGGATTTAAATTAAAATCTATAAAGTTTGAATATTTGACCTGAAAAATGTGCAGGAAAAGGTGTCAAATGAAGTTTTACACACAAATATGCATGTCCAACCAACGAATTTGTTGGGCAGAACATCCCTGCCCAACCCATTTGTTTCTTTATCAATTAATAAACATAATAAAACTTATATATATTTCTAACATCTGCATTAATTAAAACTTGTTAGTCTACAAAAGAAGTTTCAAGTTTTCATTGTTATTGTTTGTCTTGTTTTAAGTATCGTTTGTGTTTGAATGCACTAAGTCACACATAGCTTTATGTGTGACTTAGTGCGGTCACTTGCATGTGAACTTCACATACAAGTGAAGTCAAAACATTAATTTTGTCTTCTTTGTTGTACCTCTTAGTTGTTGGGATATATTAGATAACCAGTAACCACTTTGTCCTTGACATTAGAAGCAGGGAGAACAAGCATGAGGACTTCAGCCAGTTTGACGAGACGCATTTCTGCGGCTGTACGGCCGATTCAGAGAATCTCCATATTGACTTGTTGTTCTTGGCCTGCAGAACTCAGTATCTTACAAAAATGTCCCTGTGAATGAGCAGTGATGCTCAGAGAGGACTCATTAAGACAAGTGGAGTGTGAAGAGTAGCCCCCTTGTGGTTTGACCCATTATCTGCTAGGCGAGCTACTCTGGCTCAATTAAGGAATGATCACAAAAACAACAAACATCCTTATTTCAGTTTTCTCTTCATGTTCTCTCTCTCTGACCTCTACCAAAGAGTTCTATTTAGAGTTCTGCTAAGAACCCCCAGTGATCCCAGAATGCAATACAGAAGGACATCCATATCTATTCTCTATAAGAAGTTAATGCTCTAAACAAGTCCATGCTGGTTGCAATAAAAACATTCTAGAACAGACTGTGCTCCGCAGTTTGCAGCATTACTGCATTCTGGTCATAATGTTGTGCCTTATTGGTCTGTTACTCGGACTTTGGGCAGCGTTGTTGGTCCGTTCATTTTGGCTTGTTGTAATTCCTACTGTACCCTTGCGATGTCCTCAGTTGTCCTTGTTTCCAACTCTCACCACCCACATTCTTCACCTCTTTCCACTCACCTATCATCCCTGCAGATCCTCCTCTCCTCATGCTTGTCATGGGTCTGGTTGTGCTTTGTTTGCCTTTGCTTTACTGAGGCCTTTGTTCATTACAGAAGTATCTTGTATTATACAAGATACTTCTTGTCTTGTACAAGATACTTCTTGTATTATACAAGAAGTATAATACTTGTATAAGTATTATACTTTCCAGGAAATTCTTATACCAGTACAAAGATGTAATTGCCTCTAACTCACTGAAGACTCTTGATTCAAACTGAAAAGTTTATAAAGACGTTAAAGACTTTTAAAAGTGCTTTATACCTTCGCAGACCTGTCATAGTGGAAATCCCCCACTTTGCCTCATTGGCCCGTGGGGACCGGGAGCTTGTGGTCCTCCGAAGTGAAAACGGCTCCGTTTGGAAGGAGCATCGCAATCGCTATGGAGACGAAGTGCTGGAAACCATTTTGAATGGCATGGATGAAGGTGGGTTTCATTTGAACAGGTACTGTCTTCCACAGCAGCTTGCACGTTCTCAGGAAAGTCACTTGCCATCTTGAGATGCAGCCGTCAAAGGAAACTTTCTCAAGGCCGCTGTCTCAGCAAACTTTGAAAGTCAAGCTTCTCCTGATTTACGTTAAGCCAATAAAAATCCATCATTTTGCCTCCCTCTGACCTTTCTTCACTTTGCTGTAGACTTGGAGAGCCAAGAGGAGCTGGAGAAGAAGAGGATACGTCGAATCATCTCCACCGACTTTCCCCTCTACTTTGCTGTAGTCTCTCGCATTCAGCAGGAAAGTGATCTCATCGGCCCCGAAGGTGGCCGGCTCACCAGCAAGCTGGTGCCCCACGTGGAAGCCATCTTCCCTGAGACGGCCGTCACCAAGAGAGTGAGGCTGGGACTGCAGGTAAAGAGATAGGAAGACATTTCTGCAGCAATGCATAGAAAAAGTAACTGCTGGGATGTTTGATGTTTCACACTGTCTTGGAGAGAGAGAAACTCTGTGGTCTGTAGTGGCAAATTTACCCACTGGATTAATGTTGGCTTTCATTGATTTATGTTTTTGAACTGCTCTTTTTGGCAAATAAGGGAATATAGTATACTTTTAGTTTCTAGGACTCATGTTGATGTTGACACTGTGCTGCCCTCTTAAGAATATCTAAGTATCGTAAGTGACTTCTTTTCTCATCTGTAAATCGGTGTTTCAAGCACAACATTAAGAAATTTGCCAAACTCTTTAGTTAATACCCCTTTTGACAAATCTAACACAACACATGCACTAGAGTCTAAAAATAAAAAAAACTAATAACAACTGGTCACTCTATACCATAGTTATTCCTGGTTGCAGTGAACATGAAATAAGTGAGTGAGTGAGCAAGTGAACATTTCAAATAGCTTGTTTAAACTGCACTCCTGATTATGAAACCGTTTGATGAAACCAGTATTATTTAGTAGACTCCTGCTTGTAAAGTTGACACACATAAAGTCACCAGTCCAGCAAACCTTTTTTGTTGTACACAACATGGGCTTTCATTGTATTTTTTTTTCTTTGTTTTGGTTACATACCTTACTAACTTTTTTTTTCTTTTTGTCTTGACAAGTCAGTGTAAAATAAATTGCATGAGTCTGCATTTTTGCTTTGCCTGACATTGGTTTGTTTTATGTTTTGCTTTTATCCAGCTGTCGTTCGTCTCTCCTCAGTTGCCTGATTTAAGTTGTGAGCCTCACTGACTGAGCTGATGCACTGGTCTGAGTTGGGTCAGATGTGAAATATGACTTTGTTGCATGTGTGAGTATGGCTGTGAGTTTGTCGTTTCAGTTTTTTGCACATTTTGTTTTCTTCAGTTCACATTTTAGCATTAGTTCCACACTTATCCTTTGAAAGTTTATACGCTGTTTTTCTTTTTTCTTTTTTTTTTTTCTCAATGTTTTTTCTCTCTCCTGCGGTCATGGTTTTTTTTTTTCTGGGTTTTCTTAAGAATCGTTTGTCCCCCTGAATAAATTTCAGGCACAACCAATCCCTGATGAACTGCTAACTAGGCAGCTGGGAAACCAGGCAACCTTCAGCCCGGTGGTTACAATCGAACCCCGGCGGCGCAAGTTCCACCGTCCGATTGGTCTGCGCATTCCTTTACCTCCATCCTGGAGGGAAAGTTCACGTGATGCAGGGGAGGGAGACACCACCAGCTTGCGCCTTCTCTGCAGTGTCATAGGTACTGTTGAACAAAAAAAAAAAAGTCCAACTTCGAATTGCTGTGGACTGTAGGAAGCTGTGTCTTTGCCGATTAAACTCACTGTTTGTTTTTGTGACTTAGGTGGAACAGCTCCAGCTCAGTGGGAGGACATTACTGGAACCACCAAGCTGATGTACGCGAGTAGCTGTGCCAGTTTCACCACCAACGTGTCTGCAAGGTAAGCAACTCAGCACGAACTTTGTGAAAAGAAAAAAATCTATTACCACCCTTCTTTTTTTTCCCCCCATTTTGATGTGCAGACATTTAGTGTCTACTGGCTTGAATCATTTGTTCTTCTTTCCCATCCAGATTCTGGCTGGCAGACTGTCCACGTACAGCTGAGGCAGTGACCTTTGCCAACTTGCTGTACAAGGAGCTCATGGCAGTCCCTTATATGGCCAAATTTGTCATTTTTGCGAAGATGAACGAAGCTCGGGAAGGTCGATTGCGTTGCTACTGCATGACAGATGACAAGATGGACAAAACTCTGGAACTGCACGAAAACTTCTCAGAGGTGGCCCGAAGTCG
Source organism: Poecilia latipinna (assembly GCF_001443285.1). Taxonomy (NCBI): domain Eukaryota; kingdom Metazoa; phylum Chordata; class Actinopteri; order Cyprinodontiformes; family Poeciliidae; genus Poecilia; species Poecilia latipinna. The sequence goes on along the minus strand of NW_015113140.1, from coordinate 209,385 downwards.
AGACATCGAGGTAAGAACAAAGGAGAACAGTGATCACGCTGACAGGAAGAAAAAGTGGCAAAGAACTGACTTTTTTTTTATGTTCTCCCTTATTATTTAAATTTTAGTAATTTATTTAAAAGTGGATGGTCATAGCCTGCTTGTTTTCTAACATTGGGATGGTTTTCACAGCTTATGGAGGGCATGCCGCTGCACCTGGAGTGTTCTGGGAATTTAGTGCCCATCCGGAAGGCCACTCAGCAGCCTCGCAGCTTCAGCTTCCAGGCCTTCAGAGACAACAGGCTGCCTGTTTCTGTCAAGGTCTGTCTCTATGTGGCTGTTCACTTGCCTAACTTTCTACCGCTTGCCATTCATTCCATATGGGTTTTTGTTTTAATTTTATTAAGTTTTGGGGTTTAACACACCAAGGATCCTCTCTACAGATGATCAATATTCTTCCAATATTCCAGATTACTTATTAACAGACACCTGACAGTAACTATTTATAATGGTGTCAATATCATGAATAGTGCAATTGAAACAAAAAGACTATTGCCCACCTGAAAAAAGTTTCATAAAGCAACATACTTGGTTTTTAAATGAACGTCCTCCAGACACAATAATGGAGTGAAAACTGTCACTACAAAGAACAAGAACAAAACCAACTAAAAGAGAAACTTTTGTAAAATTGAACAAAAATGCTTTTTTATTTTTATTTAGAGTAATGGTTGGGAATGTTTTGCTTTCCCAGGACCTATAGCAAAACAAATGACAAAAGATGGACAAAATATCATCCCTGCAATGACACGTTCATGAAAAGTTATCCGAATTTTTGAATTTCTCTGAATTTTTAAAAGACTGCTACGATTTTTAGTTGTCGGCATAAACACCCAGCAATGTACAATGTAGTCTCCTTTTTATTACCCCCTTAAACCTTTACACTCCACTGACTTACTTTTTTTTACACCTTATTTTTCACCAGTCGACATCTCTATGCTGGAGAGGTTTAAAAATACCTGCGGTTTGGTTTTAACTCTTAATGTAGTATTTCAGACAAAACTGTATGTGCAGAGAAAAGAACAATAAATGCATGAATGATGTGTAAACTGATTCAGAAGAGTCGGCCCACAGGTTGATGGAGCTCCGAGATTAAATGTAGCTCACACTTGAGAGCAAAGTCTTTGAAAACTACATGGAACTCTGTGTATAAACCTTGTCTTGTCTGTCCTGTGACCATATTGACGTAATTTCATTGTGTTGTACGATGTTCTTTTCCCTAAATACATCCAATTATTTTTTTTTTTGTTTTCATCCATATCTGTCGGTGTGACTTATGGTACTATGTAGTATCACCTACCTAAATTCTTGTAGCCATGCAACAAACAACTTACCTATCTATCCCCCGACTCTCTTGGGTAATTGTTTGCATGCCCTGTGTCTCCCTCACTTTCTTTGCCTGCCTTCCAATCTTTGCGGCCTTGCCTGTCTGTACGTGTCTGTCTCACTGTCTCTCTTTCTTTCTCTCATGGTCACTCTGTAACTGTCTGATCTGACAGACGCCCAGGTAAAATGTGCAGGTAAATCTCTCTCTCTCTTGCCTGCCTGTGGACTGCTTCCATCCCTGTTTCCCCCTGCTTCTTGTCCAATGTTACTGCGCACCAGCCTCGAGGCTCTGTGGAGAGATCTAACGCCTCTTTCTGATCTGTTTGTCCTTTCCTCCCTTCTTTTTCTCTGCTTTCACTCTAATATTTTCCGATGTGCATCGTCTTGTGCACTCTTTCTTTCACATTCTTTTCTCTGATCTGTTTTCCACCTACGTCTATCTGTTTTTCTGCTCTTTTCCTTCTTTGTTCTGTCATCTGTATGTGCCAGGTGAGGGATAGTAACAAGGAAGCCACTGGGTTTCTGTCTTTTCTGAGGAAATGCACAAAGTACGAGGATTCGCAACACGTCTTGTGTAACCTTAATATAACTATGCCACCTTGTGTCAAGGTAAGAACTTGCCATGATACATGAACACGCCTTTAAACATGAGAGCTTAGAAAATGAATACAAATGAAGGTTGTGAGGCCAAATTCTTACTGGGTTAAAAATTAGTACACATCTCAAGTAGCACAGGATTAATAATGAAAAGTTATTTTTAGTTGTCTAAAAAAAATGTGACCAGTTAGAACATTCTGATAAATTTGCAGGAATTCACTTTTACTGTTGGACCTAGAGTTCTTTGAAAGTACGGAGACATGCATTTTTGAAGACTTTTACTTATAATTTGCTTTCCATATTGGCAAAATGCATTTTTGTTTATGTGGACCTGTATTTATATTACTTTGTAGCAAAGATAGGATGTTATTAAAATAAAGACATGTAATTTATTTCAAAGTTTTTGATGCATCTCTGATGCAAACCAATTTAAAGGCTGCTTTATTCCTCTTATAGAGTCAAATGTTTTTATTTTATTGTTGTCGTTTCCATGTTCTCCAATTAAGATGTTTTCCAGACAATCATTGTCTGCCATAAGAAACCATTATTTGGTCCCTATTTTAGGTTGCTGGGAGCGAGGAACGCAGGCGAACTTTGACCCCTCTGGCCCTGAGAGAGCGCTACAGTGCACTGAACGAGCCTGGTGTGGGTATGTTTTAATTGTCTGCACTTCAGCCCTCTCCTCATAGACACACACTGGAGATGGGCACAGAATGTTGCGCTGCCCTTTTGGCCAGACCCCCCGCTTCTCTAATCTGCCCCTACTCCACCCTCTCTGCCCCTATTTGTCTCATGTGCACGCATGGCACAAAGACTAAAGCCTTGGATGCAATGCACTGCTGTACAGTATGCCCCAGAGTTTGTGGCAGTGCAGTTTGATGAAAGCACACAGAATGTGAGGCCAAGAGACAAGCAGCCGTCTGGAACATGGCCTGCAGTGCAGTAGCTCCATGGCACCTGGAAAGTCTGACTTATTCTTTCCTGAGTGTCTTGGATGTTCGAACAACGACTTCTGTGATTGGTTAAGCATGGCGCTGGTGTCTCCACTGCGACATCCAATGGCATGGCAGCAGATACCATTAGCTTATGAGCACTGAGAATGAGCAGGACCTCCCAGTGGAGCTTAGACAGAGGAGCCCTTTATACTGGTTTTTGGTAAATGTGTAACGGTTTCTCTTAAAGTTAAAAAAGTGGTTTCCTGATGGAGGAGGAAGGAGAAAAGGTCTCTTCTGTCTATTAAGTACACAGCGCTGCTACATTGCACCTTGGTCCCTCTGTAATGGTTACGGAATGCTACTATGGGACTAACATTTCAATGAACCCCAAAGTCTTACATCTTATACCCACACTCAGTCCTAACCGTGACAATTACTTGGATAAAAACACTGTTGTGGTTAGTGCTTATTTGGCTGCACAGAGAAGAAAAGGTACGTATTATCATTAAATCTCAACAGAAACTTTTCTCAGTTTTAAGTCTTCTTAGTTCACACATGACGAACTGTAATCTTATAACTACTTTTATAGCTATACTCTACTTAACTTCATAAGGATAGATCAAATGTTAGGATGCTGGATGTCCTGGTCAGGATGTTTTAGCCCCTGATGCAGAGGAATTGAAAACGAGACATTTTTTTATACTACGTTCTTGAGAACCTTGACAAGAATTCACAAACCTTATTTAATAAGCGTTATGTGGACTACAATAGTATTCTGATTGCACAGCATTTTACTCACTCCCCAATGACATTATGAATGGTGAAGTTTATTCTTTCTGCGTTTCTTGATTGTGACAGATTTTTTTTTTGTTTAAACTTTAGTTTCTGTAGGTCAGACTCAAAATGAGGGAAAAACCTGATGTTAATTTGAACAGGAAAGTTTTAGCCTCAAAGAGATTGCCACAAATTCTCCTTAAACTGCCACCAAGTCAAGTTGGTGCATCTACTGCCTATTGATGCAGATACTACACATACAAAGGTTTATACTGCAAGCAATTTGCTAGTATTTTGAAGTTGAACTAATTCCCAATAATTTTACTAATATCCATTGTGTTATAATTAAAATTATTTGCAAATTAGATTAAAAACAAAAAAAAAAAACATTTTCTCCTTTATAAATGAAAAGAAAGCGAGGCAGTTATTGGTGGTTCAAACAACCACCTATATGGTTTGTGCATACATTTAAATTCATGCAGGTTGCTGAAGTGTTAGGCTAACAGTAACACGCTTAGTATCTCATTTAGTGACTTTAATAACTCAGCTCATGTTTTAGTGCTCTTCCAGTTACTCATGACATGAAATCTTAAGAAAACTGAAAGAAAATGTTTTAAATCCTCATAAACTCAGCACTTTGAGCCTCATAAAAACTTCTGGTACATATGATGACAACTAAGGACAGTGCACAGAGCAACATCTGGACGCTGCTAGACCAGGAGCTGCAGCAGCCAATATGGTCTCTCCCATCCACATTTGTGAGATCAACAAAATAATATTCACTGTCAGATATGTTCACAATATGAAGTTAGTTAAGTTAATATGAAGCTAGTTATGAATATAAATATAGGTGGAGATCTTTAAAAATCACCAGCACAAAACTTGACGACAAATCTTCTTAGGGAATCTAATACTAATGAATGTATTAAATCGCGATTTAGGATTAGGATGTCTTGGAATCAAGACATTCCTGATTACAATCATCTGAGTTCAGAAATCTGGTGTTTTTGACACTGTCTTTTCATGATGTTTTGCGGGTCCTAAACTGCTCCCATTTTCTCTTTAGCTTCAGTGAATGCCATGGAGAGAACCGAGATCAAAATCAACATCATATCTGATCAGCTGGGCTTAAGCTGGGCAGGTTAGTAACTTCAGATTTGTACAAGCTTGAAACAAATACAGCGAGTAAACACAAACTAGTGGTGGATCTGATTTGGTCTTGACTAAGAAAGAGTTCCCTTGTCAAAGTTGTTCAGGTCATCTTAAGTGAACTTACAGTTTACAGACCAGGAGATAACCTGTGGTATTTACTTCATTTGTAAGAGATCGTAGTGTCTTTTATTTACTGGTGCACATATCCAGTTTATTTTATCTGCTCTTTCTTTCAGAGTTGGCGCGAGAGCTTCAGTTTAGCGTTGACGACATCAACAGGATCCGTGTAGAAAATCCAAACTCCCTTTTGGACCAGAGCTCCGCCCTGCTCAACCTGTGGCTCAGCAGAGAGGGCAAAAGGGCCAAAAGTGAGTCCAACATTTAAAATTCTTATTAAACTGACTACAGATTTACTCTGTAGGGGATTAAATACAATGTTTAAAACTCTGGAAAGTTCTTTAGATTTCAAGCAACAGCACAAACGGATCTGTGTTAAAAGAAACTCAGAGAGAATTTGAAAGTGTAACTTTACAGACACTTCACTTCTCATTTTCTATCTCTTTTGTCATTTCCTCTCTTTGTCTTTCACTTTGGTGTGTGTGCTGCCCAGTGGAGAGCTTGTACACTGCTTTGAAGAACATTGACCGTGCAGATATCGTGTCTTCACTTGAGGGTCAGGCCCCACAACAGGGGCCCGGGTTGTCAGAAGAGGGGGCCTGTCGTCTGGCGGACAGAGACTCTACATTGTTGTCCCCCAGTGTCATTAATGGTAAGAAACACAAACACAATACAGCATGAATTCAAGAGAAACAATTGTATGTATTAGCAAAGTGTTACCTTTTATATATTTAAATCGCAATGGCTTATGCTTGCTCGTGATTATCTTAAAGATGATGATGAAGATTATCACAAAATCCCTTCTACTTGGATATATGAGTTTAAAGGAGAGAATGAAGGTTTCTTTATTGTTTTATATTTATTCTATATTTATTATGGTTTGAAACTACAATTTTTGAGAATATCCCAGTGTTAAAAATAATTTGGAAGCAAAAGTGATTAAAAAGAAAAGTAAGTAATTAAAAATGTGTCGCTCTAAGGAAACAGGCATTTAGCCAAAATAACTATTTTCAAACATCGACTTGCTATTTAATTGAAACGTTTGCCCTGTTTGAGCCCCAGAAAGTGCCCCTCCGTTCCCCTTCATCTGTGGAAAAATTGCCTGCTTCGTTAGAGTGTGGGTAACAGCCATTGTGCCTTGTTTCTGTTGCCCCACAAGAGATCACGGACACAAGGCCTTCACGCATAGTGCACAAGCCAAGAGTTATTAGACCCCCGTTTTTCAGAAGGGGTAAGTTGATCAGAAACTGGGGCTGCATGGTGGTTTGCTGCTCTTGATGATGATGATGATGAAGACGATGAGTCTCAGACGATGATTTTGAGGTCTGAGGAATGGTGTCGTTCTCCCACCATGAAAATGGCTTTTATCAGCATGCACTAACACCGCCTCTGTGCATTTCTCACCGGGGCACAAGTCATCCTCTTTTCTTTTTTCTTAAGTTACACTTTGTTGCACCTCATAATTTAGATATGAATTACAATGTTTCTACTCATCTAGGAAAACCATCATAGCTCCCTTTTATATTTTGGATTTTAAGGCGACACAGCCATAAAGGTATGAATCTGACGAGCGCAGTGTCTTGTGAACATATCCCTTGAAGTTTTTTCACATTTTTTCATCCTACATCCATATACTTCAGTGTATTTAATTGGGATCTTATGTGACAGACCAACTAGTGCATGACATTGAAGTAACGGAAAGTGATTAATTAATTCATCTTTTTACAAATAAAAGTCTGAAAATGTGACCTAGCTGCATTCATATTCAGGCCCCTTTTACTCTGGAATGTCTCCCAAAATTACCAAATTAAAGTGCAGGATTGCTAGAGAACATTAGTAAACAAAGAGCATGAAGAAGGGTAATGTTATGGAAATGTTTAAAACACGGCGAGGTTTTAAACAGTAGCCAAGGCTTTACATATTTCATGAAGGACTGCAGAGATCCATGGTTCAGGGGGGATAACCTGTTCACATGGCAACAACGGAAAAGTCTTTGTTAAACGAAAGCCTTAAAATTTAATTGCGGTTTTCTACCAGCCTTGTAGGGCGCAGACCGAGCATGAGAACATTTTGTTCCCCGAGCAAAACACTGCATGTGGCAAGAAAAAGGAAGGAAAAACAAAAAACAGTACTGGAGATCAGCCCATTATCACCATCAACGTATCAAACAGAGACTGGGAACGTGGTCTCAGGTGACTGGAAGATGATGTAGCTAAATTCATCCAGTCCTGAGAGAAAACCTGCTAGGGGCTGCAAGAGACATGATATTGGAGTGGAGGTAGCTTGAAATAAAGCATTTTTATATTCAGGTGTCCTAATGGTCTAAGGAAAGTTCAGGCACAACAGCAGGAGAGAATTTCTGGCAAGACTTGAAATTTTTAATACACGAATACTTCCAAACCAATCCGATGGAAGTCTTTTGCTTAAAAAAAAAAAAAAAAGAATAAAGCTGGTGGTGGCATACCATAGATGATGAGTCCAAGGTATAGACTGATAAATACAGATTCTCATCACTCTTTTCAGATTTTTGTTTTAAAAAATGTTATTCCTCTTTATTATTATGCACTCTGTTTTGCCGGTCTGTCACATAAGAACCAGATCAGACATTCTGAAGTGTTTGGATTGTGATTTGAAAAACAAATAAAAACTAGGGTATATGTACCATCTCAATGCACTGTGCAAAAAATTCCTTCCATTTACTATGGACGTCTGGATTACATGTGGGACTGGTTGCGTATGTGTGCACATAAGTATGCGTGTGTGCATACATATCTTCGTGTGTATGTCTGGGATGGATAAAAGAGTCAAAACTGAACAAAATGAAAATGTGCTCTGGGCCTTCATTCCTTGTTTCTGTCTTCCCCTCCTCCTATCTCGCTCTTGCTTTCTTTTTTTAACCTGAGAAAAAGACAACATTCCACACATCCCACCACAGATGGTGTTGGAATTGTCTCTCTTCCTCGGGATTCTGTCCAACCTCTTCCTCTTTCTCTGAACCTGTGACACAACATACCAGCTGCCCAGCTGCCCTGCTCCTTCCTCTTCCTTCTCCTCCTCCTCCCTTCTCCTCTTCTTCCTCCTCACAGCTCTACCTGTCTGACCTCTGACCTCATAAGAACCTCATTTTGACCTCTGGGCCTCCTCTTCTCTTGTCATCTTATTTCCCCCCGTGCTCCTCCCTCGTTCAGTCGAGTGGGGACCCTCTCCTCCTCTTTAAATCCACAGCTCAGTGTGTGTACTACTGTTTGTGCACGTGCATGCTGCATGCCTTGCTGTTACCGTACCGGAGTGTGAGTTTGCGTAGACGTTAAAAAAAGTGAGCTTTTTGTTTCAGACTAGCTTTTAAAAGATACGTTTGTTTAGATCCAGTCACTTAGGTTTGAGTCTTATTCGCACAGCAGATGAATATTGAAAATTTGCTGGATTAACTGAGTGAGGTTATTATTTCCAAAGCGTTTTTTACGTACTGGTCAAGAAGTCAGAAGTTTACATGCACACATCAAAGGCATGAGCGTCATATTAATTTTTGGGTTTTACTCATCCTTTCAATCCCTTTTCATAAAGTTTGACTGATGAGGTAAAACACAACTTCAGCCACTCCTCAAAACAAGAACTAGTTGTACAAGTTGGAAGTTGTTGGTTATTGTTTGTTATCCACACAGGATTTTTCAAACTGGCTCAAATCAGTTCAGTTCAAGTCAGATAGTTGCATACATTGTATATAAAGATGCTTTTTTTTTACTGACTTTTTTCCTCACAAGCCTTGATGATGATGGCTTTATAAGCTACTTACACTTTTGTTCACAACATTTGAGTTAAACAGAGGCATACCTGTGGGTGGACTTTAAGGCAGCATGTCAAACACTACTTCCTTGTGTGACATCATATTAAAAAAAATTAATTAAAATCAATCAAGAATTCAAAATTAGTACTTTTTGCACAATTTCAAGATGTTCTAAAGGTACCACATTTATTGACTTAACTTAAGTTGTAAGTACATCACCCGGTTGTATTTGTTCTTATGCAGATGCAACAGGGTGAGGCCACACATCATAACCAGTTTTGAAAATCACATTGCAGGTTTACATTGAGCTCTAAATAGAACACATCTATGTCAATATTAGTAAAATGTTTGTATATATTTGGGCCTGTATTTCTAATTTTGAACCCGTTTGGAGTATAGAGAAAATTGACCAAACAACAACAACAAAAAATCAAATTCTTGGATCTTGCGTCTGTTATGTTTCCAGTCCAGCACCAATAAAGAGGGGTTTAAGGAAACGGCTAAAGCTCAAAGATAATATATTATGAATGCTGATGATGAGTGTGTGTACATTTCTGATAAATACTGTATGTGAGTGAGGGAGGATTTTGTACTGATGAACTGTGGTGTCTGCAGTTTGCCGTTTATGTTCTTGACATCAAACTGTGCATGGCATGCCTTCAGTGTCTGAATTAATCTTTGCTGTGTATAACGTTCTCTCTGTTCAGTGGGTGTATTCTAATCTTGTTTTATGCTAAATTAACTCAAAAAGTGTTTCCTTTTCTTTTACTGTGAAACAAATGGTGTCATTTTAACAATATGCTGTTAACACATTGACTTCTGCATCGCACATAATGTTCAGAGAACAATGCTGCTGCAAACATGAAGTCTTTCTTTCATGGGCAAACTCATTAATCATACAGTTGTCTTTAAGATTTTAAGAGGTCGGTGTTACCGAGGAGGGTTTGTTTACACTTTTTACTGCTCTTAACACAAAAATTTGCCCAAGTCTGAAGGACTCTCAGCATTGTTGAAACATTATCTGCTGGCAGGGATACTGGTGTGAGGGTGTGTGTGTGTTTGTGTATGGTTTGGATGTTCAGGATTTATTACCCTACATTTTAACCTCACCTGTGACCCAAAAAAATCTACTTCATTCATCATATATAAAGGAATACGAGTGTAGTTTTGTGTGTCTGCGTTTTTATTTGACCGTTGTTAAAACACTTAGTGTATTGAGAAGAGTGTTGTGAAGTGTGCCGTCCTTTTTTCCGTTTTATTTCAGGGCTTTTTTTTAGTCTCAGTAGAGCTAGTCTGTGCTTCACCATGTGTTGTGCCTTGGACACTTGTGTGTGTGTTTCTTTTAAACAACAGGAATAAAAGGAAGGACTAACCCTGACTCAACTAAACTCATTCAAGCTGCCATTCTAAGTCATTCCTTCCTGTCCACCCTCATTCTGATGCCACCTCTGACCATCCTGGCCCTGTTCCATCCCAGAGACACACACTGTAGTTCATAAGTCAATAAATTCTGGGAATAAAACAAACGCATCATAAAGAAGTACTTCACTCGTATACGGAGCTATATGAATTGATTGGTGCCGCTTAAAAGCCTTAAAATACCTTGAAATCCTTCTTTTAATGCAGTAGGTTTGCGTCACACTGAAAAATGTAGACAAAATTGATCTTTGCTTTGCATGCATTCATTCAGCAGGAGGAAAATCCCATGAAAAATAATTGCTTTTAACAAAATCAGTAGTGTCACAATTGTTGGTTCATCGACTCTTAATTCTCTTTACAAACTCACAACAGGTTTTGGCTGTAGGATACCACTTGGTCTTCGTCTAGATTTGTGACCATTCCTGGGTCGTCTTGTTTTCAGAAAGAGCTTTTAGAGGTGGAACTGAGATGTCCTTGGTCAAAAAGTTGATTTTTGTGTCTGCTGAATTATTCATGTGTAGATTTGACCCATATGTTTTGCATCATTATCCATCACTTTTTAAACAGTCCAGGTAACACACTCTGTTATGTTTATCTGTGTGAAGGCGGAACATAATCCACATAATCAATTGATTCTAATGTTTTTATTGAACATCAGAGAAATGCTCTGGTCAGCTTTAGAAACTAAAGGATAACTTAAAAATATTCTACAATTACACGTATATCTCCAATGAATTCGTACCAGTCATTAGGATGGCAGTGTCATTACGAGAAACGCATATTTTTTCCCCAACGGAATAAGTGCACTGAAGTTCTTGCTTCTGTGCTCAGTGTGACATTAAGCTCCTGTAATAAAAGCTGAATTTGCGTGAAGGCTTTTTGCACACCTGTACTACGGGTACCAAAAAGTGCCGAGGTTATATAATAGATTGTCTCTCTAATAACATGTGTCAGCTGTTCTAAACATTTAATGAAGCTGTAAGGCTTCAAGGTGCTTCTTGCCAAAATGTTCACATCTCCATTACTGGGCCATAATGGGTGCTGCTTTATACATTAAAAGTAAGACCAAATAAATTCTGAGCTGCAGATCTGCTGAATGACGCATTAAGCACCGAAAACATGTTATTTATGCTCAAACTTGATGGCATGTTGGTAAAAAAAAAAAGTCAAGTTTGGGAACCTTTTCCACATCTACATCCATTAGTATTTAACTGTGTACTGTGTATGCCTTTATTGGGATTTAGTTTTTTCAGTTAATGACTGACAAAATCATGTAAAACATGTTTTCTGAATCCATTTTCATTCCTTTAGCTTGACAGTCAATAGATTTTGCTATTAAAATTAATTAACATTTTGAAAATTAAGATTGAACTAAATGTAGTTTAAGGCTTTTAGTGAGGCCAGGTATGAGGGACAACATTTAATTTGCGTTCATTATTCAAAGTTAAGCTGAACCCTTGCATTAAAACCTGCACTAAATGTACTTTTACAGATATTTGCATGAATATGTTTCTCACAACTATACTTTGGGCTTGATTTTTGGATGAAGACCTTTTCACTTTTATTAATGTAAAAAATTGCATATGTTTAAATAAGAAATCCTAACTGCAATCCTGTCACGTTTTTCATGTTATGAAGATATTTTTGACTCAAGTTTTGCAAGAAATCGGTATAAGTGACGTGCATCATAATTTTCTAATTCTGTCCATTTTTCCAGCTGTTTGTTTAGCTAATATTTTAAGTAATACAGAAATTAAAATTCCCTACACAAAATGTAAAGATGTAAAATTATTTTAATTTCCCTTGCTTATTAATGCCTACAAAAATTGTTTATTGTGATTCAAGTGAGATTCGGAGTGCACATGGTGTTCATAAGAAAAATCATAATAACTCTTTGAACTTTAAAATTACCACCAAAAACTGTATTAATACAATTTTGTGTTTGAATGTGTACGTTTGCGTCTTTCATGTACTGTCTTTGAAAAGCAAATGAAAACCTCAGTCACCTAAACTAATTATAAGTCGCACTCGAATTAATAATAAAAGTTAAATGGCGTTCAAACACCAAAAAAGAAAAAAAATCTTTAAAAACATGAAATATCTTTCATATACTTAAAGAGACGGTTTGGATTTTTTTGAAGCGGAGTTCTGCGAAAAGGTGTTTTGTGGTTATCTTAGTTGCAGGAGATAACTCTTTCAGTGACCTCAGATTAAGCAAAGATATTGTCCATAATTTTCTGATGACCTAACAACTATTAAGAGGAGAGCGCAGATAAAAGTGGATTTGCTCCACTGTTGATCAAAAAAAATGTCATTTCATTCACACACTCTTAGAAACCTTTAAGCCACCGCGAGGGTTGCACTGATGAATATCTGCATATTGGTCTAAAGTTATTCACTATGACGATCGTATTAGCTTATGTCGTGTAACAACCGTTATAAAAGCGACGCGCTACAAAAAACTAAAATATGAGCTAAGTTCACGTGAATGCTTTTCATTGATTTTTACCTTTCCATTAGATTGTTATTCTGGTTAAAGTATGCACTGCAACTTTTTATTTCTTCAATTGTAACCGGAAGTGGAGCCCCAGATATGTTTTTATTAAGGGAGCCATACAAACTGGCACAGCTTAAAGGAGGTGTCTTCTGCAGGTAAAATACTAACTACTTCTAATGACTCCACCGTTTATCCAAATTAAATTAGTTTTAAATCTATTAACTGTATTTAACGTGAATATGTATAATTGTGTGTGTGTGTGTGTTTGTAGAGGGACTTATACTTAAATGCCCGAGGTTCAGACTAGGATGCATGTTTCTGAATTGCTGCTGAATTAAGGGGAATGCAAGAACAACTGTAGCTTGCATTTTTCTTAGCAAAGCCTACTGCTGAGTCCCACTCAGGAACTTATGACATGGGTTGGAACGATAACAGATATTCCACAGCAGTTTTGTTTATTGTGTTATAACAATTCCTCTAAGCTGTTTTGCTTAGTTTCTGATTTGGAAAGGTCTTTAATTGGGCCAAATTAAAAGACCCATCTAAAAAAACGGACATCCTTGCTTTAATGTAAATGAATATCGTGCCAACCCCAAAATCACTCACGTTTTTTTTTTTCTTTCTTTCCTGGGATAGATTACGTTCTGGGAATTAATTTTCTTTATTTGATTTAAAAAAAAAAATCAAGAGCCCTGCATCATTCACCTCACAAACAAAGGATGATCCACGAAGCTCTTACTGTATGCCCTCACAACTTGCACATTTTGCTGTGTCCCAATGACAAAGACCTGGACTGAATTCTTTACATCAGACTAACTTTCTTACATCAATTGGGCAAAGCATTACTGCAAAAAAAAAAAAAAACTTAATTTAAAATGTTCTTGTGTTCTATTCAAGGGCATGCAGATAAAATATAATTGCAGGAGTACTGCAGTTCTCCATTAAATAACTATTTTTAAACATAAAAATCAAACTTGGATAACAGGAACTTTGAACCAATTTGTCCTTCCATCATTTGAAAAAGTTACTTCATCTAAAATAGGGTTTGCATGAACTATCTCTGTTTTGTGACTCGAATTATTACAACTGTAGAAATTAACTTTGCTTTTTTTCCCCACTAGTCATGAGCTGGAAAGCTAATCTGTGTTTCATCACCATGGAGAGTCTATGAGTAGAGATCTACTGGATCAGAATTTTGTGGTCAAGCTCCAGTCTCTGATTTTACAATGCTTTGACCTGCCAATGCTTTTAGCCATTTCTCATTTGTTTTTAAGATTTATGATATCATTCAAAACACTCTTTTAGCCTTACACCTGTTAGTGATTTATATCATGTGTAAGAACGGAGTATGTAAAGCTGGATTTTACCATCCTATTATTACTAAAAGATCAAATGAATATTGCATTGATATTGTAAAGTTTCTTTAGCAACTTATGTTTCACTTAGCACGACTATCACAGCTAGCAAAAACTAAAACGGCAATCTTTGTGTGTTTCACAAGGTAGATCCTTACTTTAACTCGAACATTAATGAGATGCTGCCAACATTTCCATGTTCACCATTTTTTAAAAGTTTTGCCGTCTCGTTGCTTCGATGAGCCTCAGACATACAATGGCATCGAGTGACATAACACACTAAAAATGCAGCTTCTTTATGAGTAGCGTTCACATCTCTGGACATCATATGACTTCCATTATCAAACACCTCAGTGATACACAAAACTTTGAAGTTTTTCCCCTCAGTAACAGCATCCACTCTGAGGGTTGTTGTCAGCGTGACCTGGTAGCTCTTCCATAAAGCGACTCTTCCTTTTCCGGCATTTAACTTTCAAAACTTGCTTAATATTTTGATTTTTGCACATTGCAAGAGCGCCTCTTGAAAATTCCGAGCATTCCAACATTTAAAATCACTGAGGTTTTCAAAACTCCTGTTACCTGAGCCTGGTTTTAATGAAATGCAGTACTGGACAAAATGTATTTCTGACTGATCAGTCCAAATTCTTAGAATGTAGAGTCTCTGCTTATGTATTGGGACATGGCTAAGCTCCACTGTTTCTTAAGTAGGTTGGAGAAACAGTCGACATGTAACCTCCCGACCCTCCCCATGGCTGTGCCTGCTTGGTGTTAGTGTTTCTCTTGTCTCGCCCCTGTCTTCCTTCCAGGTTATGGGCTGGTGCAGGAGGAGCTTGTGTCCCCGGCCTCCATGCAGTACAGCTTGCCCTCTCCGTTGGGTGTGGAGCCATACTGGCAGGAGGTTTCCAGCCTGGAGTGTGCGCCCATTGCCACCACGGAGGAAGACACACTAATGGAGATGTCGGATGTTCAGGTGTGGCCAGCAGGGGTTAGCCCCTCGCTGGTCACAGTTGAGGACTCATCGCTAGATGGTAGCAGTCGAGCAGATGACTCTGAGGGCGCGACGCTTTCCTTGCCCTGCAGCTTGGGCCGTCCAAGCAGCGGAGCCAGTGGGGCCAGCGGTTCCATCATGGAGCTGGAGGAAGAGGAGGAGGAGGAGGAGGGGGGGGAAGTAGAAGAGGAGGAAGTGCCACAAGAGCCAGCGAGTGCACTGGCAGAACGGGACAGGGTGAGGGCCACTGGCGCTGTTCCCAAGGTCAATCTGAACGGGCAACCGGGAGGTCAGAGGTCAGACGCAAGGAGAGGGGACGGTGTGGTGGTGGTGGGAGGAGGAACTAAAGGAGGAGTTGGTGGTGTGGGGCTGGGCTCAGTGGAAGGGATTTCTCTTGTTGCAGGCCAGCAGGTGTATGCCCAGCTTGGTGAGATGACTGGGCTCAGGCCACCAGAACACAACGGGGACAACCGGTACGTCGTCTTTAAGGTGCACCGTCTCAACGCATTACGAGGTCATAGTTCCCCCTGCTGACATCGAGCTGTGCTTCATTCTTTGCAGGATGGTGGGAGGTGGAGCATTTCAGCCATACTTACCAGACAAGGACTCCCTGCAGGGCTGGGTGGGCTCGGCGTCATCCGGACATGGCGGAAGTGTGCCAGGCTTGCACACAGCCCAGGAAGCCTTACTGACTCCGGTGTGTGATACGGGTTACTCTCATGTGCTGCGTGGGCACTTCCTGAAGGGCACGCAGCCTTTTGACAAGGGGCTGGGCTTCTCCCATCAGGAGACGGGCCAGCAAGCTTGGGAGCAGGAGCAGAGGCGAGGCCAGGTCAGGTTGTAATGCCGACCACCCGCCGCTTCCTGCGCCTGGAGAGGGAAAACATCTTCATTTCGTTAACTTTTTTATTATTTTTTTTTTGAATACTCAAATTTATATCCAGCCATTTGCACAATCATCTGTACTTTTTAATCTTTTTAAACGACTCAACAATCATCAGGGCTGATGATTGGTCATTTTGATCAAATTAAAGACCCAGGCTAAAAGGATTGTTTCCAGACGAAAAAATTGTTTAACATTAATTTCTCAGATTAAAAAAAAGCCTCTTAAGCATTCTAAGTTGATAAAAATCATTATTTGATTGTATTTTATTATCTTTGTTCAGAAAGAAGAGAAGGCGGACTATTCTGCCGAGGCAAAATTTGTTGAGGAACGCGGAATTGTGCTCTCTAGAAAAGTAAGATGACTGTTTGTTTCACGTTTTCCATGAGTCACACATGAATTTTCAGCTTCATGTATGTCGTTATTTTCATTCCACACAGTAAAATCATTAAAGTAGCATATAGGACATTGGTCTGTTTTAAACAATTAAACAAATACAGCATTTGTTTTCAAGGGCTACAAATTAACTACTTTAGGTTTTACGTTGTCAGATAAATATACCGTAGCCAGTGGAAGGACAGGCTTAGTCTCTGAACTAAATACTTGCAGGTTTTTTAAAAATTCTGTCAGAAATATACAGGCAACTTTTTCATTACCCTCAGTGTGGATTTGTGTGCACAAAAACTTGTCAGCAGTACAGTTGTTCAGTTTAACTTCTGAGGTTTCCTAAACATTGCAGGACCTTGTTGAGTAGAAAAGTGTGATCAATGCTTGAGTAGCATTTTACCAACTGAGCAAAATGAATGAGAATGAGTTGTGAAGTGGATTAAATGTGATTGTGTAAGAGACTTATTTAAACTCACAGCACAGTAAAAGCATGGTGGATTTGCTCAAGGTTATCATGATACCAAAGTCTCACACTATCCATATACCTTCACACAAACGCTACACGTCTGAGCTCACACCTTGTCATTGAAGATCAGCTACACAAAGTGAAACACACAGAAGATCATACATAGAGGCCACAAGGATTTCGGTTCATGTTGGTTTAAGGAATTTTGTATAGTTAAAAGGATAAAAAAAATAACTATGACTCAGATCATTCAAAGAATGAGAAATTTGATATGAAACGAAACACAAAATGAGTTAATTTGGTGCCTGATTTGGTTAGCTGACTGCTAAAGCCCTTTGACACCCTGAACATGTGAGCCATAGTTAGTTTCCTACTCTGGTTTCAGCACTTAACTGGTCCAAGTGTTGTCTCCTTCCTTCCTCCTGCCCTCCTTGCTCCAGGTGGGGATGGATGTAAGAAAGGGTGCTCAGTCATTGCAGCGCACCAGTCTCCGGAGAGTTAAACACTGAAATACACATACTGCCCGGTCCTCCAGGTACGGGACAACAAAACAAGCACTTGTGCGTCCCAGTGCTTGGACAATAATCTGTGTGGTGACTGCTACCAAATCTGATAGAGCCTAATAGTTTCTTACACCAACTTTGTTTTTATTATTTTTTTTTCTTGTTCTTTTTTTTGTTGTTGTTGTTGCTCCAAGTTAGATTCCCTTTTTGTAATGCTTTTTGAATGAAAATGTTTGGTTGTTGTGTAAAATGCACAGTCTGCAATGATTTGACACTCATTTAAATTCTATACTTTCCTGTCTTTGAAATACAAAGACAGCAAGGTTTTCCTTTTTAATTTAAATATCAGTGGTTAAATTCTATGATTGCCACGAACACGCTTCAGAAATGACGGACTATTACTGTTCGAATCAACTTTAGAAAACAAAGTAGAGGGGAAAGGAAGTTGTTTTAAGCCTAAAAAACTTACTACAGTTGAAGCATAGAAGGAAAAGAAGCTAAGAAAGAAAATAAACAAAATGTGGCAACGAAGTAAGCTTAAATCTGAGTATGGAAAATTATGGCATTTGGAAATGGAAATATTGTGGGAAACCTACAAAAGACTTTGCTGTGTTTTATTTCGACTGCCTCCTGTGAACATATTGGCACTGGTGGCAGCCTACAAAGCAGTATCCGTGCTATGGTCAATATGTGGGTGGCACTACTACCACCTATTGTCAACTACAGTGGTATTTGTCAATGAATATATTCAGATTTTTTTCATTTTGAAATTCATTGCTGCCAATTTAGCATGTTTCTGTTTTCCATGTTTCAGTGTTTTCAAATCATGACATCCTGCTGTTAACAGCATTTTACACAGCTTCCCAGCCTTTTCTGAATACTTGTCATTGTCTACACTTTCATCATAAAGTTTTAGAAGGCCAAAATAATTTTGTATGCATATTAAATCTGTTTTTATATTTCTATTGTTTTTTGTTTTGTTTTTGTTTTTGTTTTTTTCAGGACCGGAAACCCACTGCCAAAACACCCACCACAAAAACACGACCAGAACGAAGATGGAAATGAAGAGTTAGAAGATGTGGGGAGGAAGTGGAGAAAACATACCAGGACAACCAGAAACATCCTCAACCTGTGATCATGAAGCACCACAAAACAAAAGAAGACGAGAACAAAAAGAGGAGTCGAACTTGTAGTTTTATAACATTTGTAAAGAAAAATATAACTAAACAGAGGCATGGTAATTCATTTTTATACAAAAAAAAACAAAAAAAAAAACTATAAATGTTCGTAAAACAACTAAGGAAAAAAAAAAAGCAACAAAGTGCTTCCTGTGAACTGTAATCGCATGATAACTGCTGGTGCATGCCCTTTGACCTTTTGAACTGTCATTATCTACAAACTGAAGGAGTAAAAAAACTGAAGGTACAGGGGCCGGCCCGTGCATGGGTCATAGGCCTTTTTAAAGGACCTCATGCCCACTAACTGGAGCCGTTTGTCAGCGAGTTGAGTCCGTTAACACTGCAGCCAAAAAAAAAAAAACGACAAAAAAAAAAAAAAAAAAAAACCCCCCCAAAGGACGGCTGTATATGCAGCAATGCCTCTGCTGAGCCAATGCTTCTGTCATCGGACCCTTTCTCCTCTTATTCTTAATGTGATATATGCACTCTATGCTCTGTGGACATGTGTGTGTGTGTGTGTGTGCGCGTTTAAATTGCTCTGCCGCATGTGTTAAATTGCTTTGAGCTCTGCGTGGAGCCTCGCCCGCCCCCTCCCCTGATTGGCTTGTTGTCTCTGTGACATCACGGCGTGCTCGACCTCTGCCAAGGGAAAGCCGCCGGCTCTTCCCCGCTTGTGAGTTCTCGTCTGCGTGTATCTATGTTTTTATTTAGATTTATCCTTAGACGAGCTCGCTTCCTCTTCGGTATCTGTCCGCTTCTGTTCTCCACTTTGTTTGACTTTGGTAGAAAACTGGATCTCTTTAATTCCCTCGTGTCTTCAGGGGTCTAAAGACATCGGAATGTTTTCCTTGGAAAACATTCCGATGCACAGCAGCTCTACGATAAATATCTTGACTTTTTCCTTCCTTACGAGCTTTTTCTGGTTTTTCTTGGTAGCATATCTCATTTTGAGCCATCTTTTATTGGTAGCCCTTGTTTATATGCAGTAAAAATCGCAGGTCTCCTCTATCCATTTTACTTCTATGCTCCATCCTTTTTTTTTTATGTTTGTGTCAGCTGTGGCATCTTGCTGTCAAATTTTTATTTATCCATTCAATACAAAAGACATAGAAGAAATACTGAAGAAGTTGACTTTTAAGACATTGCTTGGAAAAGTCCTGGCAAGTGTGAAAATTGCAGGTGACAAAACGTAAAGCGTGGACAGAGAGGTAGCACTGTGACTGTCCGGTTATCACTGACCCCAGACTCGTGAACTTTCTATATGTGGCTTGCAAAGGCATTTATTACTTTGTGAACATCTTTTCCTCTTAGAACAACAAACTTCAATGCCTTGTATTGAGTTTTTATGCAACGGTGAAACGGAAAGTATTGCATAGTTGTGAGGTAAAAGGATAAGCATATGTTGTTGTAAATGTTTTGTTACAAATCACAAAAGTATAGGATGCATTTTCAACAGCAACCCTACAATTACAGGGTTGCACACACATTTTTTTTTTTTAAGTTTTCTCATTTAAAGTCATACTTCTTCATTTAAAGCACCCCTTGTAGGCTTGTTGCTCTTTCCATCTACAAATGACAAAAACAGTGCTGCATGTGTCAGAAAACATCCCCAAAATATACCCTGAAGTTTGTGGTTGTCACATGACAAAATGTTAAGATGTTCTATATAAATATCTTTGCAAGCCTCAGTACATTCAGATGTAGAACGTGAAAAAGCACATAAACAAAATAAACATATGGTTGAAATGTCAGAATGTCAGACAGCTTTGCCACAGCAATAATACCTAACAAAAAGAAAAGATGGATTGATTGTCCAGCAATTATGATCTGTGGTGTATTTTTTTTTATATTGCTATTATCGTTATTCATTGTTTAAAGCACTAACGTAGAAAATCTAATTTCGCTGAAGTTGTTTTTAAAAAGTTTGATTGTTGAGATGGAGTCACCCAAAATCAGTTTTGCTTTCACTGAGTTATTAAGGCTATTAGTGTTTCACACATATTAAAAAAAAAAAAAAAAAAAAAAAAAAAAAAACCCCAACTTCAGAAAAACATTTATTCTTTAAAACATTTATAC
>NW_015113140.1:80886-185774 GCF_001443285.1 Poecilia latipinna | reverse complement strand
TCCTTAGTTTTTAAAGGATTTTTTTTTTTTAACAAAAAAAAAAAAAAAAAAAAAAAAAAAAAAAATCAAGCTCACATTACTGAAAGTCATGTATCTTTCAACACTTTATGCAGAAACCGGACAGCAGCACTATGTAGACTTTGTATCACAATAGCACACGTTTCTGGAGCGTCTCAACACTATTTTATCCCACAAGTACTGTAAATGCTACTGTAGCCTGAATGAGTGCAGCACAAAATGAATGCACATATTTTTCATATGCTCTCCATGCAAGCAACCTTCATCAGATGATAGCACATTTTATAACTTATTACATTTTACTCTCAGGTTTTTGTTTTTTTTTGTTTGTTTTTTTGTTCTGCTATGTGAAATGAAAATGGTGTTGAAATACGGATCGCTCGATGGGAAATGAGTTTGAGTCTAGGCAGGCGTACCGGAAACGAGGGTTGTGAGTTTTATAGTCCTTTTGAAGAGGGAAATCTGTGTAATTTTTTTATTATTATTATTTTATGGGACAGCATGAAACAGGTTTGTGTATAGATGTGTGTCGGATTCTATTGATTCAGATGAGACCAAAAAGTAGTTTTTAATGCGTCTGAATGAGTCCTCCTGTTGCAGCCCTGCTAAATGGGTTTTGTTTATCCTACTTCATTTTAACACCTGATGAACAAAAGCTAACCAGAAGCACAGAGATGACTGCATTTATTTATTCATATCTTTTTTTTGTTTTTGTTTTTTTTGTGTTTTTTTATGTTTGAATTGAAATCCAGCACTTTCTAAAATTACTGGCAGTAGCATAATCTTACACTGAAGATTGTAGAGATTGTAACCTTGAGGGAGGCAAAAACCTGTGTCACAATTACTGGAACCTCTGTCAATTGATATAGAAATAAAATAAATTTTAAGCTAAGAACAGCTTCAATGAGTAGCATTTTGGGGTTACTGTGTTTCCATAGCAACCACTCTACGTTAGCCACATGCTAATGTGAGGCATGGCGGAAGAAAATCTTCTCAGTCCATCCGTCACAAACATAAACATGTAGAGTTTGCTAGGCTCTAATGTAACTGATAAATGTAAATGTACTGCTCTTGCAGTCATACTGACCACTGTTTCTCTTTTAACAGCACTGGAAGCCTTGTAATAGTGCATTGCATCATCTCTAACTCTCTATTAGATTATGCTACTGCAATAAAAGATTAATTTGTTTGAAAGACTTTTATGTATCTTTACCCAATGAATGTGGAGAATGCTCCTTGGAAACATTGTACAATCTCACCAAATCAGCTTTATCTGGATGAAACGGGGCCCAGATTCTCACTGTCATTCAGCTATATTTTATTCACAAATTTTCAGAGTACAATATCAGTCATCACTATGTTAGCCTGCACTCCAATATAAAGTGTATTTTGTGTTGTACCTGTGTTAAAGTAGCACTACCACAAATATTCACTCTGTACCCCCACCATTTAGTGCTTTTATTGATAATGGTAGCTTTAAAAGGAAACCATTTGACCTAATAATACATGACCTGAGGCACGAAGCCAAAATTTGTAGATCACTTTCACAGATTAAGTGTGTAAAATAATTTGTAACACTTATTTTTTTAGGGAGAGTTGAAACTGTCAGCTATACGTTTTAGAAGGTTGACAGCTGTACAGTTATTTAGGTCAGTGGTTCCAAAACTGGAGGTCATGACCCTTCTATGGGTGATGAAAGACCAAGTGGTGGGCTCTCAATAGAATCTCCAACATCAACTTTATTTTAAAAAAGGAATGAGCCTGGCTTATTTTTGAAATGCTTAAATAAAAACAGTCCTCGGCTTGAGGCTATCCGTCATCACCCATGCCAGCCCCTAAGTGGTAAAAGGATACCATTGTTGTTGATCACCTGTAAAAGGTTTCACTAAATTAAGCAAAACTAAAATCTCAAAGACGTATGCATTTGATATCACATTAATTTTGTATTGCATACCAGAGTTTTGCTTCACATTCAGTGGCAGCTCTGGGATGGGTTTCAATCTGCAGCCAACAAACATGCAGACAATTGATTTAAAACTCGCAGAGAGCTTGTGGCGCCCATATTAAGAACCACCACTCCTCAAATTTCTTATCCTGCTCACTCATAAGAAAATATGTTAAACAATTTTCTTGTTCTTTAAATTTGTTTCATCTCCCAGAAGAACTCTCTTGTACTATGGTAAGCGTCCCTTCCACCATGTTTGTGTGTTTGGTGTGAAAGTGTGTGTGCATGACAACACTTGGTTCCAAACCTTGTCGGATCAGAAGAAAGAAAGAAGACATTTCTACCAAGCATGTGAGTGAAGAGGGTGTGGAACCTACGACAATGTATTTTAAAATGAGTATTGTAAAATATTAACTGTTGCAAAGAATAGAGATCACCTATACTCCTTTAGACTGGATACATGACAGTGTAAACGCAATATCATATAACTCTATCCTAAGGAATGCAACCGCACACATGCACAAAAAAAAGATGGTTTTTATGAAAATGTATGTATAAATATGACAAAATATATTTAATTAGAATGCTATGCACCCTCATAGAGTTGTTATGGATGTTCTTTAAGCGTTATCTAGTTTAGGCCGACACCCACATCATGGGGAATGTAGAGGCTTTGTAGCTATGACCATTTGTTTTCTTTTCTTTTGTATTGTCCTGGAGAGGATAAACAAACGTGAATATGTATACAAGCCTTTCGATCAAACATGAAGATATGTATAGATCATGTTACCCTGTACACCAGCTCTTACCATTTACAAGACTTAATAAACAGAAAAGATGGGACATAACTTTGTGAGAGTTTCTTTTGTAGTTAAATGCTTAATGATCGTGTGTTTTTAGTATTTTTAATTGACAAAAGTTCTGGGGACTCCTGTTAATTCAGTTGTGAATTTAAATCTAAAACAAATGTTTAAATGATGATTTTCAAGACTTGCAAATTGATATTCCCAGATCTTTTGTATCCAATGTGCCCTATTTTGGAAACAAGTATGGACAGAATTTTTTTTTCTGAATGTGCAAGACATAACAATGGGAATATACAGATGTAATTACAGTAAATTACATCTAATTATACATAATGGCTTTATAAAGTATTAACTCAAATACTTCCTTACCCTTAATTCAAATCACTGTGATTCTCTAAAAAAGTAAAATTAGGTGTTTAATACAAATATTCATGTAAATTGTTTTTTTTTTTTTGTTTTTTTTTCAACACACCAATGCTTAGCTGGTTTGACAGCTAGCAAAGGGGAAACTACATATCCCAAAACCATCGTCTTCTGACGCCCCCTGTTTTCAGCCAATCAGAGCGCTGCGCTCACGTGATGTTTTGTAGGAATGCTGTCACTTGTTTAGAGTTTTTCCTCTCAACCACGTGGAGTGGCGGCTCTTACTCATTGAAATCAGAGGCTTTTACGTTGTTATTATTATTATTTTACCGTGCGCGGCATCGACGCTGCTCCGTTTGTGAGATGTCAGCAGCGGGACAGACCTCAAGGAGCCTGGAGATCCCGGCTGTCCGGAGGATCGCCATCCACGATGCAGCCCACATGCCCAAGGAGTACTCCACGACCCCGGGAGGAACTCTGTTCAGCACCACGCCAGGAGGTAAACATATGCGTTGGACTCTGACAGATGGTGGAAAGTTTAGGATTTGTTTTGTGTGTGTGTTTTTTTTTTTTTTGTTTTTTTTTTTTTTTGTATTATTAGGTTATAAACTTCAGATTCAGTGACATTAACCAGATACGGAAAACATGCTGTCAGTCATAAACTATTTATAGTGCGGCTCTTTCAGCTGCTGCAGAAACATGTTTACAAGAGGAGGACTCAATGGTGTAATACTAAAACATTATGGAAATTAATTCAGTTGTCTCTTATAAAAACTAAAATTGCTTTTGTTTTTTATTACTGTATTCAGAACTGTTCTTCAGTGATAAAATGGACGGTATTTTTGCTATAGATTTTGAGTTTTTCACAGTAGAACTATTTTATTCTCAGCTGTTGCGTTTTGTATGTTGACACAATTTTGTAAGAACTGCGAAAACTGAAATGACTGAAAAGCTCAACCATTATTCCACCTTAAAATAAAATGGGTAATGTATTTTTCTGAAATAATTGCAGAAGGTTAAACATTAGAGATGCAACATGTGTTCACAGTCAATGCTGTCTTAAACAGAAAGCCTTTAAATCTACTGCTGTAAAACAAAAATAGTGTTTTACTCTTAGTTGCATTGTGTTATTCATCTTACAGTTAAAGTCTATGTTTGCTGATGTTGGCAATGAAAACTTAAATAAAAAGAGTTTGTATATTTATATTTTTCTTTTAGGATTAATGCTGTTGCACAAAGTCCTAACCAGTCATCAGTAATCTCTCAAATAAAGACATCCTGGACCCTCCTGGGGACATTTCCAGCATGGGGCCTTTGTTAAAGAAAAGTGTTATCCCGTCCTACCCGCTGTGAAAATTTGGCTCAGATGCACATGCTCGTTTTTCACTGATAACATGTTCTGTAACATTACCAGCTCAGACCGGTTCAACAGATAATACACAATGTCATTAACGTTTGGGACTGAAGTCTAGATTCTTGGTCATATAGAACAGAAAATAGTAACTCGTCACTGACTAACAGCATTTTTCATGCATTTCAACATTTATTTATTTTTTTTATCTTTTCTAGATTACAAGATTTATTTAACTCATTTGTATTCCTCTACATGCAGCCCTGAACAACTACGGCACTTGCACCCCTATCAAAGATTTTCTAAAAATGCTGAAATAAATTAGTTCCTTTGATTGTAGTAGAATAATCACTGGAAAAAATTTGGTGCACTTTGAACCTTTTTATTTATTTATTTATTTTACTTCCATCATTCTCACCACATTTGTTGGAAAATAAAACTGAAATATATGAAATGCCTGTTAGATTGTTAGAAATCAAATGGACTTTACCACATCTGTGGTTGGGTATTAAACAGGTAAATAAATGAATAAATACCCGTTTTAACTCTTGTTCTGTCTAAATCTTGATGTCAAAACTGTCAAATTAAGATTTGAGATCTAAAAGTTTCACCAACTATCCAAGGTGCGTTAAGAAAGACTACTTCTCCAAATTAAAAGTTCTCATATGCCACAAATATTGATGCTAAATAAACACAGCATTTTACAAACTGGTCAGATTGTTTTGGAAAAAGGGATCCATAAATCACTTTTAGTCTGAAACATTGAAAAAAAAGGTCTTACTTACTTATCTTTGCTCTACAAAAAGGCGATCTCATGGTGGTATCCTAATTCTGTGTTTGACTTTATGAAATCAAGGCTGCGTCTGGCATCATTGCAGTCACACTGATGAAATAGGAATCTGTTTGTCTGACTCTCATATGCATGGGTGAGAGAGTGCGCCCAAGTCTGCTTTTGACATAAAGTAACAGCACGTTTGTTGTTCTGCATGCTATGAATTAAAGAAGATAGCAAACCATGTTAGAAAAAGCCAAACGTCTTTTGTTTTGTTTATTTTTTTTGCCATCAATTGTTTTATGAAAATGTGTCCATCTGCAACAACTTGTTCTGGTATGCTACATTTGTTTTTGTTTTTTGGGGGTTTTTTACTACAGTTGTGAGCCAAACTGGATTATTCTGGGAGCAACTAAAACTTTGTAGCTACATTTTGGACAAAAAAAAAAGACACATTTATTTTAGACAGCTTTAAAGATGTGATAATAGGTGAAGTTGCACCATAAGTTATTTTGAATTTATCAAATTTACTATGGATTTTTAGATGGTTGTACTATTTATAAAGTTTTTCTTGGTGGAAAAGAAAACCTACAATAGCACACTTTAAAATACTTCCATAATCAGCTGCTGGTTCCTTTGATTTTTATAGTCCTGTTTGAAATACATCTCGACAATAAATGTTCATATACATAACTTTTGCCTGCTGTGTTATCGCTGCCACCTGCAGGCACCAGAATCATTTACGACAGGAAGTTCCTGCTGCAGTGTCGGACCTCTCCTCTGACCCGTACGCCTCCCAAACTTCCCGATATTCCCGGAGTCACAAGGCCGCTTGACCCAGAGTCGTCCAGTAATGAAATCCATCCTGAAGAATTACCCAGCAACAACTCAGATGACCACAGCCTGAACACAGAGGAAAACTCTGGTAGCGTTTTTTATTTGCCAGCTGACTTTGTACTTTCCTGTTTCTCTTTGCTAAATGTATTTTTTTCTCTCTCTCTCTCTCTCTCTCTCTTACAGCGGAAGACGCCCAGTTTGAAATGGACATCTAAATGTTAGCAGCAATGAAGTAATGCTAACATTTATGTGGTTATGAAATGGTTGAAATGACAAATCCAGTCTAAGTCAGCTTTATAATCCGACAGGAAACAACCATGTCTTTTCTAATGTCAACTATTTGCTGAAATGTTGAACCTCAAACATTAACTAACTAAAACAGTTTTTTTCACTTTGTTAAATACATGTATGACATGTAATTCCTTAAAAAGGTTTTTTTTTTTTGATGTGACTTATATTTACTTTGAAAATAATATATGAAGTCTAGTGTAGACTTGGAGCTGTAGTGTAGTTGGGAACCTAGTTTTGCAGTCTGTGATTACTTTTATGGCCGCATGAGGGCAGCAGACACAAGTTCTATACTTTCAATTTCAAGTAAATTTATTTGCGTTACTTATCAGCAGAGGTCTTATTAATATATGACTGTATTTTATTGTCACTCATCAGTTGTTTGTTCCTTAATTTCCAAGATTATTTTAGAATCATTACATGCATTTTTTTATGGAAAATGAAACCTCAACCAAGAAGGTAAAATTAAACATGTTTTGGCTGCAAAATGTTACATAATAAGCTTATAGTTTTTACAAACCACTATGTTGGAGCTTTGAACTTTTTTTTTCCACTGTGAACATCATTAAAAGTCACTGTTAATGCATTCTTTAACCAAAACTAAACTATTGTTTCTTTTCTGCGATGTTGTTTTTTTCTTACTATGTATCAGAAAGTGCTTGAAGAAAATGTGCAACCATTAAAAAAATTTGTTGAAGCAAAACTGGACACTGCAATATATTATGAATCCAAAACATATTAGTATATCCTCAAGGGCTGGCTGAGAAATAAGAAACATCTCACCACTGACACTGACCAATGTGAAAAATTAATCATAATCCACAATTTTTGGGTGGAAAAAGCTGATAAATCAGGGTCAGTTCTATACAAACTGTTCTAAAACCATTTTTTGTAATAAAACACATAACAGTTCTCATTCAAAATTATCCTAAATTATTATATTATCAAACACAGCAAACATACAGATGGGTCGGTATCAGGGCCGGACCAACCCTCCATGGGGCCCTAAGCAAAATTTGGTATTGGGGCCCTCTAGTTCTGCTAACAATGTGGACTGGCTGCAATCAGCAGACCGATCATTAGATCATTCACACCTGCGATAAATTTATTGCATCTCTGGCAGTGCTGTTTACATTATGTATAATATAGGATACATTTATTGGCCAACTGATATATCGACCAGTTGATTTCTGGGCGCCGATTTCCTTAATTTTGGGGGATCGTGATCTGCGGATACTTACATGTGAAGCTGATCTTACACCCTAATCTTTGTCAGCAAAGGTTTATAAATCAGCCTCTGTCCCCTTCTGCTCTGCAGTGAGAGGTTTGACTGACAGACCAGGTCAAGTCTGCATGTTTGCAGTTAATATTCACCGCACTGTTGCAACTCAGTGACTTTCTTGCTGTATTTAGCAACATTTCAGAGAAAAGAAATTCATATCAGCAGGTCAGGCTTTTTAAAGATTTTAAAGATTGGCCAGAAAACTGCAATCGGTGTAGCCAAACTTAAGATGGCATAAATACACACATATTCATGACATTCTTTGATTAAATACATTTCTCTTAAGCGTTACTCCAGTAGCTAAAAAGTTAATTTATACCAGGTGAGACTGATTCTGTGCCTTCAAATGATTTTAACAGAAGTTTCACATAACTTAGAAGTTGATGTAAAAATGATGTTTGTTTTAGCCACAAAATGATTATGCTCAGCAGCAAACAACATATCCCCAACTCCACCATAGAGCAGCTCATCGATGTAGCAGCTATGTAGCCTGACGTAAAAACATTTTGCTAGACAATGTCAAACATTGACAAGTTTTAATTATTGTTACCAAACACGGCGTATTGAAGCCGAAAAAAACTCAGAAATATACAGAGCCAATCAGGAGAATCAACTCATTTAAGCTTAAAATTCAGTTTCACACAAACACAAAGACCCTAGCATAAATGCTTGGCTGTTGAACTGGACCGTTCAAGCTCATTTTCTATTAGCAGCTTTACAACTACATTACATTACCAAGGCACATTAAAACAAACCTTCACCTTGGCTTGTTTCTATTCTTCCTCTTTCTTTTCTCCCTCCCGGACGATAAGTCATTTTTTGAGATATTGTTTTGCTTACTTAACTTTTGAACGGAGCTTTGGACGTTTGGATGCACTCTACTGATACCGGCGAAGCGTGCGGTACCTACCGCGACCACCAGGGGGTCCCAAGAGCATTTTTTTTTTCTTTTTATCAATAAAATAATAATTTCTACATGCATTATCAAATATATATTATTGTAAAAACAAATCACGGTAACACTTTATTTGAAGGGGGTTGAATAAGACTGTCATGTCCCTTTCATAAACATGACATAACACCTGTCATAAACATCAATAAGCCTTCATGAATATTTATGACTGTTGTCATAAAGCGTCATTCGGTAAATCATGACACCTTTAATACAAAGTTGACATTATTCGAAATGTCTTTGTTATGACAACTTGACATTAACCAAGAAATCATTACTGTTTAAACTTTACCTTTAATAACATAAAGTTACCTAATTTTTAAAGTGCAATCAGTAATACTTATATAACAAATTTATGTCAGTAATGATTTCTTGGTTAATGTCAAGTTGTCATAACAAAGACATTTTGAATAATGTCAACTTTGTATTAAAAGTGTCATAATTTACCGAATGACGCTTTATGACAACAGTCATAAATATTCATGAAGGCTTATTCATGTTCATGACATGTGTTTATGACAGTGTCATGTCAGTCTTATTCAACCCCCTTCAAATAAAGTGTTACCCAAATCACTTCATAGTGAAATTGTGTGTTTTTGATATTATAATGACATAAATTATTACTAAACAAAAAAAAAAAAATCAGCTCCACTGAGGGGGCCCCTTGGTGGCCTTTGGGCCTTAAGCGGCTGCTTTAGTTTGCTTGTGCTTTGGACTGGCCCTGACCATTCTTATTTTTTCATTGGCTTTAAAAAAATAAGTCACTGAACATAAAATGAGTCCAACTTGTGCATAAAAGGCACAACTTGATGTATTTGTAAAAATCTAATAGTGCTTCTGTTAATAGAGTCCATCTCAAGTCCCGCTGTTACCTCCCTGCTGATTTAATTTCTCTGGCTCTTGCTTTTTTTTTATCCACTTTTTGTTTGTCCTTAGTGGCAGCCACACTCCTCCACAATCATATTCTCATGATGCCTCATCACCATCCTCCCGTTCTCGTAGTACAGCATTGAAAGTGGTGCCAGGCGTGTGGGCACACAAGACAGACTTGGTACTTTGTCTGGTTGGTGAAGATTCAACAGGCTCTGTAAGGAAAATTAGAAGGTTGTTAGATCATATCTCCTCAAATAGGCATGGGTATCATAAGATATGTATACTGCAGCATTTCAGCCTTACCTGCATGTATGCATGGTTAGTTGGAGCGAAGATCTCATCTACAGGTGTAGGACATGTCCCTTCACAGAGATAAGCATTGTACCGTTTGGGATAGATGATCCACTCGCTCCAGTTGAACTTATCAAAGTCCACCCACATGTCCACCTTCCTGCAGAGTTTACTTTCCTCCTTCCTTGCAATGTCTCTCTGTCTCTGCCATTTCTGTCCGTGCCTCTTTGCTTTGTGGCTCCTCATCCTGCCGGTGGGCACCCTGTCCAGGTTGATGTACTTGGAGTGTTCTGCTGTGCGGATCAGTATTGGCAGTCGCTGACTGCTTGGGCTCTGCCGAGAGAAGACCACTATCATCACCCTACTGGCCGTTGGGTGCTGGATTCTCTGCTGCTCATGATCCTCTTTCACCTGAGCTACACCCTCCTTCATTCTCTGAACTGGGGGTCTCTGATAAAGCCAGCGACGGATCATTTTGGTCATGTTGAATACTCTCCATGCTGAGGGTGAGATCACTGAGCTTGGATGAGCTTTCAGGCGTCCCAGAAGCGGCCTGCTCTCAGAGCAGTCCGTATCAGAACACCGTTCCCAGCTGGAGTGATAGATGTCTAGAGAGGCAGTGGAAGACTCTGCAAAGGCAGGCTGGCGGATGTGGAGCTCAGCCAGGTGGATGTCATCACTTGGAGACATTGAGGACAAGTTGAAGGTAACTGACCATTTCTCACCGATCTGATGGCAGCCTGGAGAAAAAGAAATGAGAATTTTAGACAAAGATGCAAAAGAAGACTCTGTATTTTCCATCTTATTTGGAACTGGTTGGCCAAATAATTTTTTAAAAAAGGAATAGAATGCAACATCTTTTCTACCTATTAACTTAAGACAATAAGACAGATGTTCCACTATAATGTTGAATATGAGTACGACTTACTTTTAGCGACTAGGCTGGTCACAGAGTCGGATTCGTGGAGGACGGGGATGTCCTGTCTGGTCCGATCCTCGGTCCTCATCGTCCGATAGAGCTGCATCATGTAAAACGGAAGCCTGGTTCCGGCGCGTCTGGAGCCGACGGAGTGACCCGTCATGCCTCGGAACAGCGCGTCGGGAAGCATCCCGTGGAATGGCTGCCCACAGGGACTCAAAACCAAATCCACCATAAGAAAAAACGCCAACTCCACAGCGAGACCGGTCATAGTTCCCATTTATGATGAAGACACTTTCACGAGCAGATGCAGACTGGTCCCCGCGGGATGCTAAAACACAGTTTTATAATCCCGCCTTTTCATCTTGTAGTCCTTTGAAGAGACGCGTCAAGGCGCGCGGATGCCTCTGATCCAAAGACCTTGATGTGATAGATCGTGATGAACCGAAACCAAAATGCTCTTTGTAGTGTATACCAGGTGTGAAAACTCTAAAAGGCACTGATGGCTGCTTTTCTTGATAAGAAGCTCTAACAAAAAAATATTGGTTAATGAGATTACAGGCCGTAGAACTGCAGTGATTAATGAGATGATGAGTTAATCAGGTGGAGGAGGAGCGCTTTCTGTATTAAAGGCCTTGACATGTTTGGAGTCTGTTGAGAAAGAGCTTGCAAACAGAGAGAGACAGGGGGACTCAAAAACATAACAAGAAATCATAAACATGTTATTTTAATTCTCAGAGTTTATAGGGAAAGCCATATTTGAGGAATAAGTAAAATTTTTAATGCAAATTATTTTACTTAGAGTCTATACTCTGGCCACTAATTATTTATGTAAACTTACTTCTTGAAATAAAATTAGTTAACACTATAAAAATTGTTTTAATAACACCTCTAGAAAAAGTATGTTCTTTATTGAGTCATGAAATTACAAATAGCACTGCTATTCCACCTCATTTGCTTTAGGTGCTGCTCTTTAAATTTCTGTCTTGTCATGTTGTTGGAAAGCCGGAGTTGGGAGTATGCGACTTAAAAATTTGATTGGAGAGATGGTTCAAACTTTCTAAGCAACACTATTTTGAAAGTTGTGGTACAAATGTCAAATTCAAATTAATGCTTAAATACACTTAGAAGATGATTGAGTGTAGCAGTTTTGCTAGTTTTGATTTCCAAGGCATAAGGTGGCAGTTTATCATGATTCAGCCAAAGTAATGAAATAACGAACTGAGGACTGATTTTTATTGTCAATGTGTTTCTAACTATAGAGCAGTGCTGCAGAGCCACAGCAACAGGTAGCTCCTCACTTCAGCAGAGGCTGTAGTAGTAACAAAACAGCTTGTTATGAAAGATTAAATGCGCAAATACGCCATTGTGCCTGCTAAACGTATAACGCTGAGTGGAGCGGTCGACCGCTCTAAGATGGCCGCCCTAAATCTCGTCAGCGACAATAGGCGAGAGCGGTCCATGAGGCGTGGGAGGTACCAGTATGAGGTCGCAGCAGTCCTTGGAAGATGCCGAGGTCAGCCAAAGTCAGCGGCAACCTGGCAACACTGACAGCTAGCCCCGAAAATAGTGGCACTTGTGTCTCTGCAGTCTGCACTCTGAGAAACTCAAACTCTTCTGTCTGGACCATCAGCAGCCATTGTGTGTTGTCTGCAGAGATTCGGAAAAACACACCAAGCACAGATTCAGACCCATCGATGAAGCTGCTCAGCAACACAAGAAGAACCTTCAGGAAACTCTGGGACCTTTAAAGAAGAAGCTGGAGCTCAGGAAGAAAGTTCAGGAGGAGTTTGATCAGACAGCAGAACACCTGAAGGTCCAGGCCCGACACAGAGAGAGGCAGATTAGGGAGCAGTTTAAGCATCTTCATCAGTTTCTAGCAGAGGAAGAGGAGGCCAGGCTGGCTGCACTGAAGGAAGAAGAGGAGCAGACGAGAGGGATGATGAAAGAGAAGATGGAGGCTCTGAGCAGAGAGATAGCAGCTCTTTCAGACACAGTCAGAGCCACAGAAGCGGAGCTGAGAGCTGCAGATGTCTCATTCCTGCACAACTACAAGGCTGCAGTGGAAAGAGTCCAGCACTGCCCCCTGCTGGAGGATCCACAGCTGCCCTCAGGAGCTCTGATAGACCAGGCCAAACATCTGGGCAACCTGGCCTTCAACATCTGGAGCAACATGGAGAGCATGGTGACCTACACTCCTCTGGATCTGGACCCAAACACGGTTGGTCCAAACCTACATCTGTCCGAAAATCTGACTAATGGGAGAAAAGGAGAGGATCAGCAGCTTCCTGATAATCCAGAGAGATTTGATTTATGGCGGCATTCTGTTCTGAGTTCTGAGGGTTTTAACTCGGGGAACCACAGCTGGGATGTTGATGTTGGAGACAGTTCAAACTGGGAACTTGGTGTGTTAGAAGAGTCTGTTCAGAGGAAGGGATTCATACGGTCTGGATTTTTGGTTTTTGGGTTATCTTCAGGTAAGTACTCAGCATATTCTCCACCAGCTCCTCCCACACATCTCTCAGTCCAAAAGAATCCTCAGAGGATCAGAGTGAAACTGGACTGGGACAGAGGAAAGCTGTCCTTCTCTGATCTGGATACTAACACACACATACACACCTTCACACACACCTTCACTGATAAGATGTTTCCATTCTTCTCCACTGATAAAACATTAAAGATCGTACCGATGACAATCTCAGTGATCAAGCAGCAGCTCTGATGATCTCAGCATGAAGAACACAAAGTCCAAATAAAAATGTATTGATCAGATTGAAGCTCTGAGTTTTAAAGAGGAAACTGGAGATAATCTGATCATCTGGAGACTTCTTCATCTCTGACTTTCCATGTATTGTTTCCATTAAAGCAGAAATTAATGTCAATATGTGAATGCAGTCTATTTTTAACTGCTTAGTGATAAAACTGAACTACTGAATGCATCTGAAATGGCTTTTTCCATTGTTTGTAAATTTTCATTTGTGGTTTGATTTTTCTCAAATGTGTGAGGTTTGGACCATTTCCATAGAAATACCAAATGTTTTCTGTTATTACTTTTATTATTATTACACTAAATACAAGGAATACTGTGATAAACATTTTAGTCCATGTTGCCAATACATGATCACAGGAAATTTTAACCTGGTCTAAACAGTTTTTGTAATTTTCATGAATTTTATTTTATTAATTTCTTATTCTCTTGATTTACATTGTAGCATCATAAATAATAAATAAAAAAATATTTTATTTTTTCTAAGTAATCAAGACTATTTAAAGTAAAACCTTGATTGGTAAGTATTATATAAAATTTGTTTCAAGATTTTGCAACAAGAAAATTTTACAATGTCAATAAAAGGCTGCTTTTTCTCTATACATTTGTTGTTCTAATATTTTTGCTTCAGTTACCTGAGGTTAAATTAAAATTCCTCATATTTTGGTTTAATAAGTTCTGCTTATCTTCTGACTTACATACTTTTTTTGGCATAAATTAGATCATACATTGTAAACAACAAAATTTATTTTATTTAGTCACCTGACAGGGAAATCTTGTCCTCCAACTCTGCATCACATGAACGCTTTACTTTGACAGCAATATTAAGGCCTGATAATTGTCACTCTCTTATAAGGCAAGCATCTCACTTAACTTCTAAGAAAGAGTAGGACTCCTAAGCTTTTATTTTTTTTCATTGCAGCCATGAAAAAAAAGTAAAGGTAGTATTTGTATTAAAGAAGCGTCATGCTTAAGAAACTCTTTAGGGACGAAAACATCAAAGAAAAAGAGAACTGTGATGTTGATTCAAAACCATTTCTTTTGCTTTTCACAAATGTGAGTTTTGTTTTAAGACAAAAGATGTGCCAGATTGAAATGAATGAAGTCAGTTTTTAAAAAAATCAAGGTTATACAATTTGGGCCCTCTAAGCAGATTTGAACACAAAACATGTAATTTAAAAGCATTATAAATCCTAAGAAAATAGAAAAACTGGAGTCAAAATGACACAGGCTAACATTTCTAGTATTTGGAAACCAATGAATAACATGCAAAAATGCATTTATTTTATGAGGACAATATTATGTTCACATAAGAAAGAAGAAAAATCTATACATTTTTAACTGCATGCTAATGAGATCTAGACTCAGCTGTGGCGTGATGCATAAACTCACAATAACAATGAAGTTGATTATTAAATCTGTGCTTATAGGATGTGATCTCTATAAAAATATTCATACATTCCTTAATTTAGACTGATAATGTAGAAAACATCATAATTATCTTTCCCAATGTATTCATGAATCAACAGCACAAAGAACCCGAAGCCTAATTGGCTACTAGTTTGTTCTCGTCGAAGAAATTTACTACATTACGTTCAAAATAAAATAAAAAAACAAACAAACAAAAAAATATTTTAAGTTATTCCTGAAGGAGAAGGGGAGCAATTCAAATGTTTCTTTAGCAACCTTCAGAAAAAAAGATAATCACTCTGATATATTTCCAAAATGTTTCCCTTCCTCTGAGAAATAATTAAATCAGCATTAGGCATTATTGTTGATATAGCAATGACTGTTTCTCTCAGTATGTGCGCAGCTTTTATTTGTCAGCCTCGTCCGACTCTCACTACAAACAAAATATGTCAAGATTAGCGTATACTCCATAGCTCCTTATGAGATTAACAATGATGGCCTATAGATAAATAAATAAAAACTTTATATTTTCAAACATTTTTCTATTTATTTAATACTTATAAATATGTATTTGCTTCAGGCACATGTTTCAGTTGCATAATTTGACTTTTCAATCATTTTACGAGGTAAATTTGACCGGAAGTCAGCTTCTCTGCGGTAATCACGAACACACCTGCAGCAGCAAAAACTAGTTAAAAGGCTCCTCTCAGCTGTTGGTGTTTGTTCGAATGAGTCGCGGGGTCGACATGGACCTGCGCTTGGTCGTTTGCTTATTTTTTCTGCCGAATCTAAGATTTTCCTCTGGTAAGTTCAATTTCAGTCGAAAAGTAATCTTTTTCTAGCTTAACGTTCTTATTCCGACACAAGCAACTCAAAAATGCGCTTGGCATCTGCAAGGTTCTTGATGTCTGCATTGTTTTTTGTTTAATTCACCGTTTAAAATGATCAGTAACAAAAGGAGAAATGAGTCAAATGGGCAATGTGCCTGCGATGTCTCCGGGTTAGCCCACATTATAAGTGCTAATGAATAGATTACACAGTGACTTATTTAACATTTCTTTTCTTTTTTTTTCCTATGACTGGTACATAATGAAAATCTAAAATTTATTTTCTCAAACTTGAATTGTAACACTAATTTGAAGAGTGTTTTTCCCCTCATTTGAACTGTCTAAATGCAGAAATCTGTATACTAAAAGGAATTTTTAGTACCTTTTTATATTTTCAAACTTCTTTCTATTAGAAAAATTAAAACTAGTGCTTCTCTTAAAGCACTGGATGCTTTAAGATGAGCATTTAGCATATCTTCATTGTGGGCTCCACTATCCCTGTTGCTTCTGCCCCTTTTATATAATCTTTTTTTCTTCCACTCAACTTTTAATATGCTTCCCCAGTTTTGTGAACAATTTGTGAACGGTGTCAAAGGCTGCCTGGCTGCACCACTGTAAAAGTTTTCCCCAGGATTGGGTCAAACATAACATTTCTGTTCAACATGTGTATATATATATATTTTCACCCCCAGATATCAACTCTGAACAAGTCACTTTTTGTGACTTTGTAACCTGCTCTTTAGAAAAACGCCCAAGTGGGAAAAACTGTTCACTTTTTTTTTTTTTTGCGCAAGCAGTGTTTCAAAATGAGATAAAATCGCACTGTGCTTTGTCATTAAAGTGTTAACATAATATGTACCGAGAGGCTATGATTACAACTTTTCTAATATGCACTCTAACCTTGTCTTTGTCTGTAGCCCAACTATTGGCTTGCCCTGAGGGTCAGTGGCAGTGTGATGATGGAAACTGTATTACTGCTGCGTGGAGATGTGATGGAGAAGGAGACTGTCTGGATGGATCGGATGAAATGGATTGTAATGGTATGTCAAACTCTTAAGATGAATTTGTCAAAGAACCGTTGCATTTTACATGACGTGTGCTTTGACTTTTTCTCGTTCCAATCAGCCGCCACAGACTCGGATTGTCCAGCTGGCCAGTTTCCATGCATGGACTCTGTTGGCTGCGTAGACGCGTCAGCCCGCTGTGATGGCCAGAAGCAGTGTCCCACTGGTTCTGATGAGGAGAACTGTCCGGCCACAGAGGGCTGCCTGGATTCTGAGTGGATGTGTGGAAACCGCATCTGTATCCCCAAAGAACTGCACTGCAATGGACAAAACGACTGCGTGGACGACTCTGATGAAGAAGACTGTGGTGAGAGACATGGGGCTGAAATGGTTTGTGTGGATCTATACATTTTTGTAAGATTAACTTAAATGAGTTTTCGTAAGAACTTGCTCTCTGGAAAAAATATGTGCCAAATGGTTTTCATTGGCTATGTTTGAGAACTTTCAGATTGGAAATGAATATTAGAAATATTGTAATTCCACAAAGGGTACCAAACCTTTGGATGCAAAAAGCACCATAATTGGTAATCACCAATCAAATCTTCCGTTAGTGCTTGTTTTGAGTCTTTGTGATGAAGAGATTAGGGTTTTCTGGGGTAGATGGAGAGTGAAATATTAAACTCTTTAAGCATGTATTAAAGTGTTTTCTGACTTGCAGTGATTGAGGTTTCCAGGAGTCTTTCTTGGTTGAGTTGTACCAACAGGGTTTTTATTTTTTTTCCAGGTAAATGTAGTGAGAATGGCCTTCGGTGTCCTGAGGGAAAGTGTCTGTCAGCTGAGCATAGGTGTGATGGACAGGTTCACTGTTCTGATGGCAGTGACGAACCCATAACCTGCGGTAAGCCTGACTACACAAACTCAAGTTCTGTAAAACGTGACCGTCTTTGCTTTGCAACCAGTGTTTGCGTTGCATCCGCTTTAGGTCGTACCTGCTCCACGTACAATGGTGGCTGCAGCCATATATGTGCAGATGAATCCTGGGGAGCTCGATGCATTTGTCCCGTTGGACACACACTCTCTCCTAATGGTGCCGTCTGTGAAGGTGAGTGGGTCGTCGTACTCTGCATGTCATGAATGACCTTTCCTTTGTGAATGTGTTGAATTAAAATGTGTCACTGGTTGGTTTATCCATAATGCTTTTGGTGGTCTATGGTCTATCCTAACCAATTTCAACCTTTTTGCATTTGAATCTCGACCCCTTTTTTATTAGATTTGGATGAATGCGCTTCATCTGTTCCTCATTGTGCACATTACTGCACAAACACCATTGGATCTTACTACTGCCACTGCAGAGAGGGGTTTAGGCTCAATGGAGACCGTACATGTCAAGCTTTAGGTAAAGTGTTTTCTGGTTTTTATTTTTTGTCGTCATACAATAGACATTTGACAAAATATGCTGGATTTAAATACTTTTGCAAAAAAGAATAAATTGGAAGCCCAGAAAAAGCGCTAAAGTATCCTACCAAATTTCACACACTTTGTACAACTTGTGCTCTTTTTGAATCCATCAGGTAATGCTACCAAACTGCTGATGGTGCAGAGGAACAGTATAGGACTTCTGAACGTAAAATCCAAACAGTTCACAGCCATTGAGGCTCCAGTGTCGGATCCAGTGGCTTCAACATACGACATTACTAGGGGGTGGTACTACTGGGCCGACGGTAGCGGCAGCATTTACAAAACTAATGGCTGGAACACCTGGACAACATTTACTGGTGGGTGCATGCTTACTTTAAGTTGTGTGTGTGTGTGTGTTACCCACCAGGGTCATTGTTGGATTCCTGATGAGGCTGCCAAGTAAAAGGAAACAAATGTTTGTAATAAAACAGGACCACCTGGAATCAAAGGTCTAGCCTGTGATTGGCTAAATGGATACCTGTTCTGGACCAATAAGAAGACCGAGTCAATCTACATGCAGTCAACTGATGATAAAAGCTTTACAACTCTGCTGAGCAAAAATGTCAGGCCATCAGAATTGGTGCTTCTACCCATTGAAAGGTGAGTACAACTACCTGTTTAAATGCTCAACTATTAAAATGTTCAAACTTATTTTTATATATACATTTCCTTGTTAGTCTTATGTTCTGGATCAATGAAGGTCTGGGTGACAGAGTGACTTTAGAGAAGTCCTGGATGGATGGATCAGACAGAAGCGCACTCGTGGTTCTCACTGCCCAGTTTCCTCACAGCCTCACAGCTGATGTAGCTGCTAGGAGACTCTACTGGATCAGTGACTCAAAGAGGGTAAGTTCTGGAAAGAAACGGTATAGGATGGTCATCATTTGAGGCATATTTAGGATGATTTTTGTCCTGTTTTAGAAATTCAACTCGCTTGTAAAAGCCCATTCAAAAACCCTAAACGGGCTATTTGAATGTCCTTGTATTTCACTTTCAATGTCTTGCTTTGCTCAGATTTTAATTCAGTATAAAGTGCAAGTTGTCTCAAAAGTCTTGAGGCAACTCTCCGGCTATTGCTAGAAGATGTCTTGATATTTTGTAGTGTTCAATACTTTTCTGGGTATTTTACTGGCTTTTGTTGCATTTCCAATTTAAGAACACTTGGAAAAAGCAATTGGGTCCAAAGTGATTCCTTTAAAAAAAAAACCAAGGCTGTTTTAAAACCTTCAGACATTTCTGTAGACCCTGGAAATGCTTGAGCAGTGGCCTAAACTACTACACTTTGTCTTATATTCTCATGATTTCCTAGACTTGGACCAAAATATCAACATTTTGAATAAGTTTCTATTAAAGACCAAAGAAATGTGCAAAAATACAGCAACTGACAACCTAAACATTTGTAAGCATTTCTTTTTCAGTCCGTAGAGACGGTGAAGGCAGATGGGACTGGCCGACACACTTTCACAGGACTCTTTAAGAAGAGACCAGCTGTCAGCCTCGCTGTCTTTGAAGGCATGTTCTTCTGGGTTGATCAAAGGGGACTTTGGCAGGCTCCCCAAGACCAGTCAAATCCAAAGAAGCTCATCAGGAAAACTGACTTGGCTCTGCTGTCGATCTACCATGAACTCCAACAACCAAAAGGTAGTTTGCGAATTTAAAATTGGTCTTTCTATATGTTGATACTGATGAGGAGAAAAATGCCAACTTGTAATACTAAATTGTTTTGTAATGTACTGGAATGTCTGTCTTTTTTTCCTCAAACTGTCTTGAAAAACTTTAGGCTCTTCTCCTTGTGCCAAGACTCCTTGTCTCCTCTGTCAGCTGACTAAAAACAACCCTGCTGGATTTACCTGTGCTTGTCCATATTTTAAAGTACTGCTACCTGGTGGGACATGTGAATGTAAGTTTATAGTAACTTTAGTTGGCAAAATGTACAAAGTGAATCAGATTTTGAGAACAATGGAAATCTTTAGCTTTTAAAGCTTGTGCTATCACACTCATTGGGGGCTGCATTTTCAGAAGAATGTACTTTATTTTACAGATCCACGGTTTTTATATAGCACTCTAACGACAATCGGCTTGTTGGAGTTTAAAGGCAAAGAATCCTCTGAAACAGAACTGTTTTCTTCAAAAGAAGGAATTCTGTCTTTTGATGTCGACTGGAACAGAAACTGGTTGTACTGGGCAAACCGAACTGGCCACGTTCAACGCACCAAGCTAACTCTGGACAAGACTGAGTTCATTTCAATGCCTTTGCCAGGTGTTTTCTTATTTGCAATATCTCTTTTGCATTCTAGAAGCCAAATTGAAATGTATATTGCCATCATGCAATTTAACTGGAACATATTTCATTTCACTTTTAGTTTGTCTGCTGTCTGTGGAGCAGAGGAGTGGCAACCTTTTCTGGGTGTCATGTGACCAGAACATCATTGGCACCAGTGCACCCAGTAGTAATTACCCCCAGCAGCTGTACCACACCACAAAGGAGATCAGCAGCTTTTACCTGGACTGGCTGAGAGGTGGAATGTTCTGGTTGGAGGAGGGTAGGGTCTTTGGCATGGGGATGACGGGAGAAAAGGCTACAGAGCTGCTGCAGATAGCAGGAGAAGTCGGAGGGAATGTCGCCTTTGACCTCAGAGCCAGCAGTCTACACTGGAACTCTAAAAGAGGAGGTTGGTACAAATTTCTTAAATGTCCTTATTTGCTTAAAGATTGTGGTATTTAGCAGGTTTTAGATTCCAAGTACAAAGTTCTCCCCTGCAGATTCTGCTTGGATTATGAAGGATGAAAAAAGTAAATTTGCTTTTAATCACTGCAGGGACTTTTTCATGGAACATTTGTATTGCCAGCATTTAAAGAACTGTTTTTTTTAAAAGGTTGAATTTTATATCTTGGCTATTTCTGTGTACAAAGAAGTTGTTTCAAGGTTAACATGATTTGGGGAATCAAACACAATGTTGGATTCTTGGGCGCAAATGGTTGTGCTGCTGTTTTTAGCTCTAGTAATTATTGGAGCATTAGATGTCCAACTGCTGAATGAATTTGTCTTGAGGCATGGAAAACTTTTCGTGGGTGTGATCTATTATGGTTTTATGTGTGATCATCTTTTCCAGGTCTGACAACATTGAGTTTGCTGAAGGAGAAAAGCCACCACACAGGAAGAAGGTGGAACATCTCGGGCTCAGTACTGGCTGCTTTTGAGCCTTTCCTTTTGTCAGTCTCCAACAAAGTGATAACTTTGTGGGATCGGCGGGACGGGAGCAAAATTCAGTCAGTTTCTGTGAAAGATCCAGTGTTGAGTATCGTCACTGTACTCGGAGATATTCAAACAGGTCAGGCATCGTTCTGTTCTCAAGCTTTTACTTTAAACTTTTTAAGTTTAAACTTAAAAAGTTTAAAAATCTTTTTTGAGGTAGTTTTGAAATTGTTTGAATTTCCAGGAATGTAATGTGATTTGTTACAAGGTTTTATCTTGAGCAATTTATACAACAAATGCTTTCAATGTCACTTGGTCCAGATCATAATCAGTCCAATTTATTTTAGTAAAATAGTCATGGAGTCAGATTCTTGCGTTGTCTACTTGAGTCCATCCCTCTGTATCAAAACACTGGCTTTGCAGCAAACAAACGGTGACGGAAAGGAGTAACTCCATGTTTATCAAGGACACTCTGAAAGGGAACAAAGCTAAAAAATAGTGGCCATCTACAGACTTTTCCAGAGTGCAGATTACTTCCTATGAACCAAAATAACAGACGATCCTATTGATTGTAGCATTGTCCAAGAAGGAAATCCAGCTAAAAGGATAGGAACACTAGAGAAAAATGGCAAAAGTTGTATGGCAGTGGATGAACCAGATGAATGCTAACTTAAGCCCATTCTTAAGAAGTATTGTCGATTAACATTTTTTTTTTCTTGTAGTGCCTGACACCAAAGTCTGCAATGCGCCGTCTTGGTTGTGCAGTCAGTCGTCCATCTGCCTTCCACAAAACCTGCTGTGCGATGGCAAAAGGGACTGCCCTGAAGGAGACGATGAGGAGCTCTGTGTCAACGCCTGTCCTAAAGGTAGATCTATATTTGATACATTTTCACAGGAATGTGTCTTCACAAAGTTACTAAACATTTTGTTTACTTATTTCAGAAGATTTTATGTGCATGGATAGAAGAAACTGTATTCCCAGAATCCTTCTGTGTGATGGCCGTGCACACTGTCACGATGGCTCCGATGAAGTTGACTGTCCGACGGTTGCAGCTCCTTTATCACGGACAAACGTCTTGAAGTGTCGCAGTGGCTCAGTGCTGTGTCAAGATGGCTCAGAGTGTGTCCTGTACAGTCATGTCTGCGACGGAGAGGCAGACTGTAAGGATGGATCTGATGAATGGGGATGCGGTAAATTGAGCAAATTTTAGGGGTTTTTGTTTAAAAACAAGTAACGGAACTTAAAGCTCTTAACAAATTGTTTCTGCTTTGTTTTAAGATGCAACTCAGGAACCCATAAGTTCTACAAAGCCAAACAAAAAGCTTCCCATTACCAAACCTCCTGCCTTCACTCTGCCAGCCTGCCTCAGCCCTTCTGTCCTTTGCCCTTCCTTTAAGGCATACATTTGCATTTCTCAGAGCCAGTTGTGTGATGGCATTAAAGACTGTCCAGATGGCTTTGATGAACAGAACTGTGTGAAGAGATGCCTTTTAAGAAGTAAGCCCTGAATATTTTTACCAATGCTTTCTTCTTTTGACCTTTAAATTTTACAGTGCACACTAAAT
Source organism: Poecilia latipinna (assembly GCF_001443285.1). NCBI lineage: Eukaryota > Metazoa > Chordata > Actinopteri > Cyprinodontiformes > Poeciliidae > Poecilia > Poecilia latipinna. Next base: position 162,849 of record NW_015113140.1, on the reverse strand, counting down.
GAATGTTTTGTAGGTGATTTTCGCTGCAAGGATCATCGGAGCTGCGTGCCAAAGAGTTCAGTCTGCGACGGCCACCCGCACTGCCTTGATGGCTCAGATGAAGCAGACTGTCCAAACGTAGCTCATAATGGGTTAAAATGTCGCTTTGGGTCCAAACGTTGCAGAGACGGCCTGTCATGTGTTCTCATGAGCCACATCTGTGATGGTGAGAGGGACTGTCAGGACGGATCAGATGAAGATGGATGTGGTAAATATTGATCTTAAACACTTATAAAACCTAAAGCTTTAATCCACCTGGGATTTTTCATGTTTGAAGTCTTTTCAGAACAAATAACTGCTTGCATCTTAAAATGTTGATGGACATTTTGATATTCATAATTGTGCCAAATAGATGACATTAAGAGTCCAAAACCTTTCCAGTCTCTAACTTGGTGATGGCAGAAAATGTTGCATGTCTGTCTTGTAAACATTCAGACTAATCAACTCTGAATACAAAGTGAGAAACCACAAAGATGTATCATTAAATTAACCAGACATTTTCTAATCAGACAAGCTGAGACAGGAATATTGACGCTTAGAATGAGCTATTTGGCTCCATGAGCAACAAATGAACTGATTCTGTCCCATAAAGTAGCCACTTTATCTTTTTTTTTCCCAGTTCATGATCTGCCATTGGTAGTTGATGGCTGAAATGGTGAATTAAATTCCTTCTCCCAACCTCTGTCTATTAAAGTTAACATGCAAAATTCAAGGTTGCGAACAGCTTTTGTTAAATTTAAAATAAAGTTTAAATTACAACATTTATTGGTTCTTTGTATAATTTCTAGACACTCCAGGAATTGCAACAACCATCGCTTCCACCACACCTCCCTGCACCAGTCCTTCAGTTCTGTGTCCAGGTTCTTCTATATGCATCAAACCAACACAGATGTGTGACGGGCGGAGAGATTGTCCTGATGGATCTGATGAGAAATGTGTGAAAAGGTGCTCCTCTAAGTGTAAGTGATGTCTTAAGTACTTTACTGCTCCAAAATTCATATTGTTACAAAAGATATTTCATATCAAACGGATATTGAAACTCTTACAAATTTCTTTTTGTCCTCAACAGCTGATTTCCACTGCAAAGACCGTCGAAGTTGTGTCCCACTGAGCCAAGTGTGCGATGGTCGCTCTCAGTGCAACGATGGCTCAGATGAGCTCAACTGTCCAAGTGAAGCGCCCCCTGCTGCTCCAAATAAAATCCTAAAATGCCACTTTGGTTCCACACTCTGTCAGGATGGTCTGAGGTGTGTCCTTCTCAGCCACATTTGTGATGGAGAAAGAGACTGTCGGGATGGATCAGATGAAAACAGATGTGGTATTTATCAAAAACTACTTCTCCAATGCAAATGTGAGATTTGGACTTGATTTTTTGTCCCTTTTTTATCTAGATGATGCGCAGAGTGGCGCTGTTGAAATTGAGCCACTTATTAGATCTCCTACACCCACTAAAGAAGAAACTCAGCCTCCCACCATGCCTCCATGCACCAGTCCTTCAGTTCTGTGTCCAGGTTCATCAATATGCATCAAACACACACAGATGTGTGATGGAAAGAGGGACTGCCCTGACGGGTCTGATGAAAAATGTTTCAAGAGATGTACCTCTGACAGTAAGTAGTTGTTCTTTTGTACACATCACATTTTTATGCTTTCACTTTTTGTTGCATTATAACCAGAAACTTAATTGTGAAGGAAATGGCTTCAGACTCTTTCCCACATCTTGTAACCATGAGCGGTGTTCAGCCTCTTTACTCTGATGCCAAGGGAAATTGTGCAAAAACTGCTCAGGAGACAGTTAATAAGTACATGGCCTCTTAAATCGCACTTGTGTAATTTAATCTGTAAACGTATAACTACTTGAAGGTCTGAGGTTTGTTGAACAAACTGCCTCCATGAATATACAGGACTGCAGACAATTCAGAGAAATGGTTGTGGAGAAAGTTGGAGAACAATCCCTCACTTTGAAAATCTGAGTACAGTTTAATTATCTGAAAATGAAAAGATGCAGAGATTCTAAGATGTGGTTGGAGATTTACCTAAAAATATAAGGGTGATCAAGTTGATGCCATTTCTTTTGTAGCTGACTTCCGATGCAAAGACCGTCGGCACTGCATCCCACAGAGCCAAGTCTGTGACGGGCGTTCTCAGTGCACTGATGGCTCGGATGAGGCGAACTGCCGGAGCGCAGTGGTTCAAGAGGCGCCAAAAGAAGTGTTGAAATGTCGCTTTGGCTCTAGACTTTGTAATGACGGGACGGCGTGTGTTCTGCTGAGCCACATCTGTGATGGAGAAACGGACTGTCGGGATGGATCAGATGAAGAAGGCTGCAGTATGCATCTGGAAGTTTTAATTGGATCACAAATGTTTTCATTTATTCATTAAAAATATATCTTGTCTGATTTTTACCTTGAAGATTCAGAGCATGCTCCTGGCAATTCTATGGGACATGATCTAAGTAAATCTCCTGAGCTGACTAAAGAAGTAACACTAGCTCCCACTAAGCCTCCGTGCACCAGTCCTTCACTTCTGTGTCCAGATTCATCTGTATGCATCCAACACACTCAAGTGTGTGATGGAAAGGAGGATTGTCCTGATGGCTCTGATGAAAAGTGCCTGGACAGATGTCCTTCTGAAAGTAAGTGGAGTTTGAAGATGTAGTTAAAACGCGTTTGCTATTTAACAGTTGACTAAGATATAACTTGGTACATTTAAAATGTGAAATACACCATTGAACTGAAAACTAACTTGTACCCTTTTCATTTTTCTTCTGTAGGAGACTTCCTCTGTGGAGACCGCCGGCACTGCATCCCACAGAGCCAAGTGTGTGACGGTCGCTCTCATTGTAATGACGGTTCAGATGAGGTTGGCTGTCAAAGCGTAGCGCAGCCTGAATCTCCTACCAAAATCCTAAAATGTCGGTTTGGGTCCAAACTGTGTCGAGATGGGACAGCGTGCGTCTTTTTAAGTCACATTTGTGATGGAGAAACAGACTGTCAGGATGGATCAGATGAAGAAGAATGTGGTATTTACCATTAGTTAACTTGCACTTTATTATATTTTATCAATTTGATTTGGGATGAACATTAACTTTTGACTTGTAGACTTTACACGGGGCATTTCTCTTGCTTTCTAGACGAGAGCTTGACTCTGTCTCCAACACCCACAAAAGAAGTGACTCAGATTGTGACTAAGCCTCCCTGCACCAGTCCTTCAGTTCTGTGTCCAGATTCTTCTGTATGCATCAAACCAACACAGATGTGTGATGGAACATGGGACTGTCCAGATGGATACGATGAGAAATGTGTGGAAAGCTGTCCATCTAACCGTAAGTGTTTAAGGGCTTATTCTTTGTTGCTCAACTCCTGCTGTAATACAATTGGAGGCATTGACTAAAGATGTAACATGCAAATGTAAAACTGCATCTTGTGAATTTTCTCATTGAACTCATTGCAGATTTCCACTGCAAAGACCGTCGCAGTTGTGTTCCACGGAACCAAGTGTGCGACGGTCGCTCTCAGTGCAACGATGGCTCAGATGAGGTTAACTGTCAAAGTGCAGCGCCCCCTGCTGCTCGTACTAAAGTCTTGAAATGTCGTTTTGGGTCCAAACTGTGTGACGATGGTACATCATGTGTCCTTCTGAGTCACATTTGTGATGGGGATGTGGATTGTCACGATGGTTCAGATGAAGAAGGATGTGGTATTTATCAACTAGTCGTCCTTTTTTCTTTTATTTCCTCATTTAATTTGCGATAAATATTCCAACTTTAACAATCCTTTTAAGACTTTACAGACATTTTTTTTTTCATTTTCTCTAGACAATGGGAGCTCTAATCGGTCTCAAACACCCACTAAAGAAGCAGCTCTGATTCCAACTAATCCTCCCTGCACCAGTCCATCAGTTCTGTGTCCAGGTTCTTCTATATGCATCAAACCAACACAGATGTGCGATGGAATGAGAGACTGTCCTGATAGCTTTGATGAGAAATGTGTCAGTCGGTGTCCCTCTGACAGTAAGTAGAGCCAGCCCAAATGAACTTCTGGTTATCTATAAGAAATTGTAAGAGATGCACTAAAAATTAAATGCTCTTGATAGTTTTGTTCATGATGCTTGGTTAGGCTTGACCAAAATGGCAACAGACCCATAATCTCCATGTGCAATGTGATGGTGGACTTGCCAATCACTTTTATTTGGCTCTAAGGACAGATTGGCATGAAGGGCTCTGTAACTTCAGTTTGCTATAGGTGGAGTTTTCTACACAAAGCTTGAATTTTTATGCTACTTAAGAGGAGATGCTCTCTTGCACTGGAGTTGCCCAGGGGCATTGGGCAGAGCATGCTCAGAAGCTCCTGGGAGTAGCTTGAATTTGCAGCAGGGAACATTTTAAATGTTTGTGCTCATCTGCCTAACAGCAGAGTAGTTGGCCTTCTTGCACTCAGAATAATTTTCTAATCGGGTTATCCTGCAATACTTCAGTGCTCATTTTGGGCAATGATGGGGACACCTGGAGGGGTATGACTGACTGTCTTTTTCTACAGCTTTAAATTGGGGGAAGTCACTCAACTTAGTTTTTAAATTTGTGCCATCAGATCTACAGCTTTTGTCTCGCACTGAAGATTAACCCAAAACTCATGTCATGTAGACATTGGAAATATGGTAATTGTGGCCTGCACATCATTGGTGCTTGGTGTTGCAGGGATGAATTTGTAGACACTAGAGGTCCTGGAAGCTGTTGAGCAGAAGGTGTTGGACTTGATGGTCTTTGATTAGCATAAAGGTAGCTTGTGAACAGACTGCAGAAAATTTTTTTTTTTTCTTCACCACAGCTGACTTCCGTTGCAATGACCGCCGAAGATGCATCCCTAAAACCCAAGTATGTGACGGGCGTTCTCAGTGCAATGATGGCTCAGATGAGGTGAACTGTCACAATGGAGAGGCTCCTCCTAAAACACCATCAAAAGTCCCAAAATGTCGCTTTGGTTCCAAACTTTGTCGGGACAGGATGGAATGTGTCCTTTTGAGCCACGTTTGTGATGGTGAGGCAGACTGCCAGGATGGATCAGATGAAGAAGGATGTGGTGAGTTTATCTAGAGGCTGATTTCACACTCTAAAGGATAAGATTCAATGTCTTAATTGCTCATGTCACTTTAAGATGCTACAGAGACCAGTGCCCCAAGTTCTGTGGATAATGACTACATGAATGAATCTCCCAAACCAGTCAAAGGTTTTAGTCAGCCTACGACCACTCCACCATGCACCAGCCCTTCAGTTCTGTGTCCAGGCACCTCCATTTGCCTTAAGGCCTCACAGATCTGTGATCGAAGGAAAGACTGCCCTGATGGATCTGATGAGAAATGTGTGAGAAAATGTCCAGGCAGTGAGTGGTTAAAACACAATTCTAGGGTATTCATTTACCCCTCAAAGCTTAAATGACTAGAGTTATAACCATATTAAACTGTAAATTTGAAAAAAAAACAACTTTTTCTCTCTCAAGCTGATTTCCGCTGCAAAGATCGTCGAAGCTGTGTCCCAAAAAGCCAGATCTGTGATGGCCGCTCCCAGTGCAACGACGGCTCAGACGAGTTCAACTGTCGGTCAGTAGAGTCTCGACCATCTCAGACAAACCCCCTGAAATGTCGCATGGGGTCCAGAATGTGTCGCGATGGGACAGATTGTGTCCTCTTCAGCCATGTCTGTGATGGGGAAAGGGACTGTAGAGATGGATCGGACGAGGAAGGCTGTGGTGAGTCTTATCTACCATTAAACACTGGCAATGTCAACATGTTGGGTAATCAACATGTAAACTTTAAAGAACTTTCTTGTTGCACAATTAACCGTTTTGGATAGATAGGCCTAGGGTATATTAAGATTACAGAGAATTTTTTTTTAAAATGGCTATGCATTCTAAGAAACTTTCAACATTAACAGCAATCACCAAGCTTTTGATACAAATTTTCTGATCCACATTTTTAGATGCTGCAGAAACAATTGACGAATCCTCATCTCCCAATAAACAGTTCTGTAGTTTCCCTTCAGTTCTGTGTCCCGATTCATATGTGTGCATCAACCCGTCTCAGTTATGTGATGGGATCAGAGACTGCCCTGATGGATCTGACGAGAACTGTGTGAAAAAGTGTGCTGACAGAAGTGAGTTTACAGCCATTTTGTTTTTCGTCTCAACACTTTTCAACGTATGCATAAAACATTCTCTTGCTTTTGTAGCCGACTTTGTCTGCAAGGACCGTAGAAGCTGCGTGCCTAGGAGTCTGGTTTGTGATGGGCGCTCTCACTGCTATGATGGCTCAGATGAGGCTGACTGTCGGAGCGCAACTGCTCCACCGCTTGAGTCCGTTGTATTAAAATGCCGCATGGGCTCAAAGCCATGCAAAGATGGCAGGGAGTGCGTTTTATTTAGTCATGTTTGTGATGGTGAAATCGACTGCATGGACAGGTCTGATGAAGAAGGATGCCAAGAAATGTGTGATGAAGGTTGGTTGTATTAACTCATTTGTAAAACAGAAATCTGTTTCTAGTTGGTCATGTTTGTTTGTGCGCTACCTTCAGGAGAGTTTCAGTGTGCCCACGGGAAGATGTGCATCCCTGAGGCTGAGGTTTGTGACGGCAAGCCACAGTGTCGGGACCACTCTGATGAGGTGGACTGCTGGCAGCAAACAAAGAGCTGTGAACACCGTTGTGCTGATGGCAAGCGGTGTATCCCAAAGAAGTTCCTCTGTGATGGAGAGCCAGACTGCCTGGATGGAACGGATGAACTGAACTGTGGCAAGTTTTCAGTTTTTTACACAACTGATGACAATGTCGATTAGTAGGTTAAAAGTAACATTTGCAGCAAGAGTAAGGCTTGCTCGCACAGCATGCAAAATCCCACCATTTAATTTTTGGACTTTCTATTTCAGATTCTGCGCCAACAGACTTCCCTGTTGTTGCTTCAACATCAGCTTGCATCACTCCTTCAGTTCTGTGCCCAGGCTCATCACGGTGCATCGCTCAACACCAATTGTGCGATGGACAAAGGGATTGCCCAGATGGCTTTGATGAAATGGAATGCATAGTTCAATGTGAAAACCCAGGCAAGCCCACATCATTTAAACCATGTCCTGATGGCATTTCTGAGTTCTGTAACCAGCTTTTGGAATGTAGAAATGTTTGGATTGGTTTTCATAAAGATTGACCATTTCTTCTTGTCTGAACATTAGCGGACTTCCTGTGCAAGGACCAGAGGAAGTGTATCCCAAAGACTCAACTGTGTGATGGCCGTTCAAATTGTCTAGATGGCTCAGATGAGAAGCGGTGCCAATCAGAACTTGCATCTCCATGTAAGAGGAAAAATACTAGAATAACATGTAATGGTACACATGTTCATAAACTGGAAAATCAAATGTAAACACATTTCCCAGCACTGAGTGTCAAACTAACTTGAGTTTATTCAATGCCTTTGGACAGAAATGGCTTTTTCTGGCATTCTGAATAAAAAAAATCCTAAGGTCTACAATTACACCTTTAAATTTGATTAAAAATGATCAATTAAGGCAAAGTCATGTTGCAGCAATAAAAATTGGTTTTGCATAATTTAAATGGGAATGCTAATAGGACACCTAGTACTGTATCTAAATTGAAATGCCTACTGACCTAAACCAGCCTCATCACAAGCTAATGTGCTTTTTTAAATTATCCTCATCAATTGCAACTTTCTAACCATTTTTTTCTTCCTGCATTACTAAGCACCACATTAGCAAACGTTTAATTTTGCATTTGTAAGGTCCACCATTTTCCCCATTAAATCCCCCAAAAAAGTAAATTTGGAGAATTGCAATCAGTTCATCTAATGTAACTGAGCTTCTCTCTTTTTAAAGCTTCTCTTAATGCGCCAAGAACAAGGCACGGGCCTCTAAAGTGCCGCACGGGTTTCAAGCTGTGTAAAAATGGCCTGGAGTGCATCATGTACAGCCATGTCTGTGATGGAGAGCGTGACTGCCAGGATGGGTCTGATGAGGAGGGATGTGAGAAGCAATGCAAGCCAGGTTTGTGTTATGCACTGGAAGAAAATGCTGAGTGTGTATGAAAGAGGACCAACATGGATGTTGAAAATGTATATCCCCTCCCATCAGGACAGTTCCAGTGTTCTCATGGGAGAAAATGCATCCAACAAGGGCAGGTGTGTGACGGGCAGAACGACTGTCAGGACCGTTCGGATGAAATGGACTGCTCCAAACAAATTGAAAACTGCCATCACCTCTGTGACAATAAGACTCGCTGCGTTCCAAAGACCTTTCTTTGTGATGGAGAAAAAGACTGCGCTGATGGCTCAGATGAAGATGAATGTGGTGGGTGAATTTTAGCTGTAATCTTTAGACACTTGATACACGAGTTTTCCAGAATCCATTATTTGAGTTCATCTTGTCGCAGGTTCGGTCGTCTGTGCTCCGAATCAGCATCGTTGCGAGAGCGGGCAGTGCATTTCTGAGGCGTTTAAATGTGACGGTTATCCTGACTGCCACGACCACTCGGATGAGGCGGGCTGTCCAAGAGCCCCTCGTTGCCTGGCACACCTCCGATGCCCACACAGCCATGAATGCCTGCAGGAAGAGTGGCTTTGTGATGGAGAAGAGGACTGTAAAGATGGCTCGGATGAGAAGGTGAGAACATTGATGGTCTTTATTTCTTATTGTGGAGAGAGTCTAATATTAATCCTCTATTCAGAGCTGCAACAACCCTCCAACAAAGTGCAGGAAGTACCAATTTCAGTGCAGAGATGGCGGTTTGTGTATTCCTCAATCCTGGAGGTGTGATGGAAAAGAAGACTGCGACAATGGAGTGGATGAGGATAAATGTGAGTAACTGTAGTTACAAAAACACAGGTTCCACAGTTATGAAACAAAGGTGAACATAAAATGGAAATGCCTTATGATTCAGTAACTTGTAGAACCACCTTTAGCAGCAATGTCTGTTCTTTGACAGAGTAATTCTTTCCTTCTACAAAATTGCTTCAGTTCATTGTTTGTACAAGCATTTTGGTTGAGGTCTTGAATTTAATTGGGAACACTGTTGTGCAACGGAGATTGACAGCTGCAGAATAAGCTAGTCTTGCAGGAAGTTTCAAATTTCACCTCATGCAATAAGCTGTTTTTGTTCTGATCACTGTTCCTCTTGGAATTTAGGTATCTAAGGTCTTGGATGACTGAGAATATACATCTAGTTTTAACTGAATCACAAACCCTCCATCTCTGTGCTTGATGGTTTGAGATGCATAACTCTGCTTAAGATGTTCAGCCATATGCTGTTGGGAATTCTACCCATCAAAAAAACATTGTTCAAGAAATCGTGTGGTTCATTCAGATGCAGCTTTGCATAAAAGTTCTACCATCATTTATAATACGGAGGCTTTTTCCTCGTCTCCCAAACAAAATGCCTGTTCAGTTGTCAGACTGTCTTGTCATGAATTTTAACATGCATGCATAATCTAAAATTAAGTTTTGTTTTTTTAAACTCACTTGAATATTGTGCAAGGTGAAAATAATTTATCAAAACATTTGAGACCAGTTACTCTGCAAAGAGTTTTACAGAAGCCATTTGAAAATTGCTTTCACTTCCATCTTTGACAGTAATGCATAACTGCCTTGGGTGTGAAAAATCTGTAAAACTACTTTACAGGCATCCACAGGAAATGCCCCTACCATCTTTACCAATGTGGCAGCAAAGAATGTCTGGAAACCAGTCTGGTGTGTAACGGCATCGCCAACTGTGTTGATGGCTCAGATGAAGGTGTGGGATGTGCTCAACGCAACTGCTCAAGTCCTTCAGCTCCTACCTGCGACCACAGATGTGTCAGCACCCCTAAAGGACCGGTTAGTGAAGAATGGCTGGTGTTGAATTTCAGTCCAGAACAGCTTTAACTGCATTTGAATCTTTAAAGTGGCACAAACGGTAGGATTAATGCACATATTTGGTTGCGTTTTATTTTCCCTACATTAGAGGTGTTACTGCGGTGACGGTTTCAGGCTGCAGTCCAGCTCCAAGTCCTGTATGGATGTTGATGAGTGCACTTCAACACCAGCTACTTCATGCAAGCACCTTTGCCAGAACACTCGGGGATCCTACAGCTGTCTCTGCCACCCTGGCTTCTACCTTGAGCCAGATAACAAAAGCTGCAAGACAAAAGGTGCTGTTGAATCAAATCTCTGCATTAAATTAGTGGTTTTGTGCAGCATGTATGTTAATTAAAAACTTGTCTGAATATGTCCATGGCTTCTAGCATTAAGTCAGAATTACAAAATTTTGTCTTTATGTACCTAAATCCAAGCATTTAGGTTTGCAGTAATTCAGTCTAATTGAAAAATGGCTGTTTTTAGACAACTGTCAATGTTTCTTGCAAAGTTCAAATTTCATGACACAATTACAGTTTGCCATTTAGATTAAACAGTTTCATTTATGTACAGATTTTTCTACTTGGGAGGGGGGGAGGAGTGCAAAACTAGTCCTGTAAAACTATCAAATTATTATTTTACCCTGTTTAATTAAAATCATGTTTTAAATTTGTAGATGAGCCTCTGCTTTTGGCATCAGTGCAGTCCGAACTGCTAATTCTTGGAGTCCATAGCGGTACATTGCAGCTTCTCTCCTCTGCTGACCGGCCTGTTTTTGCTCTGGATTTTCACTGGGCTGAGCAGAGAGTCTACTGGCTGAGCCCTGACCACCAAAGCATCCGCTGGGCTGACGTGGAAACTAAAACCAAAGGGACGCTGACCAAAGGTAAATCTGTTATTTTCCTGTAGTCCCACAATTATTTCAAGGTTTCACAAATTAACTTTTTTTTTTCTTTTTTTAATAAAGGTGTGACATCTGACTCAATCGCAGTGGACTGGGTTGGTAAGAACCTGTACTGGGTGGACAGACTGGCTGGACAGATTCTGGCTATAAAGCTAAGCAGTTCAATCGTGAAATCTCAGGACTATACTGTAGTTCTTGGAGAAAACCTGGAGCAGACAAGCTCACTGGTCCTGATATCAGACAAGGGGTATGACTTATTTATTAATTTGTCTGGTTTAAAATTTGTGGAAATATTTGAGCATTTTTGTGTCATTGCTCTTAGATTGATGTTGTGGTCTGAGATTGGCAGCGTCCCTCAGATCGAGCGGTCTGGGATGGATGGCTCACAGAGGAAAGTACTGGTGAGCCAGGACTTGAGCTGGCCAGTCAGTCTGGCCTATGACTTCCTGGATGACAAGGTCTACTGGGCTGATGAGAAGCTGCACTGCATAGGCTCAGCCTCACTGGATGGAGATGACATAAAGGTGGGTGAAAACTGGTAAAGGAAATGGCTAGTCTATTTGGTTGAAGATCTATTACGCCTCAAATGGTGTGCTCCACATCACTGTTTAGGGTGATGTGGAGTTTTGGTTTTCCACCACACTGAGTATTTTCCTAAAAGTTCATTTTCACTCATTTGATCAAAGTAGAGGACTCTCTTCCTCAGGTTTGCAGTCCCTACCCCTCCCATGAAGTAGCAAAATCCAATAAAATGTGATTTTCTTTCAATAATTGACTTCATTAGCAGTTTCTACCAGATTTTTTGAGTTTTTACTTTCATTTTCCATGAATCACACAAAATACCATTGGTTTTCTTCTACCAGATCCTCCAGTTGACAGAAACTCCAAGCCCTTTTTCTGTGGCGGTTTTCAGCGACCGCATGTTCTGGTCCGACACAAAGAGAAGAACTGTTCGTTCAGCTGACAAGAAAACTGGCAAGGATCAAATGGTTCTTCTGAAGAGACCTGGGCAGCCATTTGGATTAAAAGTTGGTCTTTCTGATTTCATTTGTACGTGGGAAAAGTTGTATTGCGAGTTCTGTAACTAATGTCACCATTTTAACTTTGTCTTCAGCTGATGCATGCCCTCTCCCAACCAGCTGTATCAAGCCCTTGTGATCATCTTCGATGCTCCCATCTCTGTCTTTTGGCTCCAGCACCAGGAAAATCTAGAGCTGGAGCTCCGGCAGTAAATGCTGCAGTTTGTCGATGTCCAAAGGGTCTGCTTCTTTCTAAGGACAGAATGACCTGCGTCCTTCCCAAAGAGTCATCTTTCATCCTGCTTTTGTCCCGCAACAAAATAGCTCAGGTAGTAGAAGTACCACAAAGAACTGGTGTGTTTGCTTATACATTTTTTTTTTTAATTTAGTCAAAATATATACTTTTTTTATTTATTTTTTTTTTAGATTTACTTGCGCTCCATGCGCCGTTTCGGAATCGCACTGAAGAAAATGCCAAATGGCAGAGACTTCAATCTCCCTGGAGTACCTGAGGCTATGAGTCTGGACATCAACTTCGTAGAGCTCTCTGTGTTTGTTGCTTATTTAAGACATGGCTCTGTGGATGTGCTAAAACTCTCAAACTCAAGATCAAAACCAGAGCTTGTGCTTGCTGGACAAATCGTAAAGTTACAGGTATGAATACAATTCCTGAGAAACGTCTTAACCATTCAGCTGTAGTAACTTATAAGTGCTTTTTTTACATATTTGTTAAAACTCACTGTTCTGACCATAAAATGAAATGGCTAGTCTTGTTCTCTGAGCTACAGCGCTTCACCCCCAGTGTAGCCTGCCATGATTATGCAGGCTAGTAAGTGTGGCTGCAGATGATGGTGGATAAACAGTTCTCCTGTAACATTAAGTTCTTTCTCTACCATTAGCATGGCTGCAGTAAACTGGAAATCTAGGGTTTGTATGAACACTGCAGGGGAAGGTGTGAGCAACATGTACACAAGCATAATTGCATATAGACCTTCATTCAGACTCTAATTGGTATTTTCTGAACACAAAGCATTTCTGCAGTTAGCAGTAGGACCACTGGAAGGAAGCAGGAACTTTTTTTTTGTTCCCCCAGATTCATGTCCTGACGGATTACAAGATTTTTAACACATCTGAACACAATTTTATAAAAGTTGACTAGTGCAGCTTTAAAAAATGCAGTCTGTGGTTTGTTTAAAATTCAAACTTTTTTTTTGTCTTCCATCCTAGAAGGATGATTCAGTAACTGCTCTGGCAGTGGACTGGGTGACTTCCAATCTGTACTGGAGCAGCATGAAGAGGCCGGACATACATGTGACGTCGCGTCATGAGAACCACACCACCTCTCTGCTGCAAGGACCTCTCATTGTAAATTTTCATGGCCCTTGGCTGAAAATTTACAATCGGCCAACTTCAGATTTTCATTCAGGGCAAGCCGAGGCTGTAATTGAGATTTTAATTCATTTTTTGTTCAGGGAATTGCATCAATCGCCCTCCATCCTTCCTCGGGTAGGCTCTGCTATTTTGCCATAGTAATGATGGGTTCAAGGAGCCAGACGGAGATCCACTGTGCATGGATGGACGGCCGTAATAAAGTAGTGCTGTGGAAGCGGTTAAGCGTTCCTGTCTCCATGGTTTTCACTAATGATGGAACCAGAATCTATTGGGCTGACACTGGTGAGAAGTTTGAATTATTCAATGCTTCCATTGCCTTTGTTCCTGTATCATCTAAGTGCTTTGTTTTCCTCAGGTGAAGGAATAATAGAATCTATTGGAGTGGATGGATCGGCGTATAAGGAGTACAAAACGGGACCCAATCTGCTTGTGTCTTTCACATTTATTGAGAACTTTTTCTTTTGGGTCACTCAAGACAAAGGTAAACAAACATGACTTCTGTTAGAGATGCTGGAGATGCAGTTTCTAATTGGAGCAAGTTTGATCCTTGAAGTTGACCTGCATTTTTCCACCTCTTCCAGCAGATGGCATCACAAACAAATTTCATTTTTATCCAATTTCCTTTTCCCCCTAAAACCTTTTTTTTTTTTTTTTTTTTTTTTTTGTTGTACTGCAGTTCTTTCAGACATTTTAAATGCTGCTTTTATCCTATGCAGACATCAGCAAATTGTGGTTCAGTGATGGACTCCAACCAAAGCAGCTGTGGTTCGAAACAAAGGCAAAGGTATCCGAAATCAGGTCCTACAACAATGAAACCCAGTCTGGTAAGTGTAACACAGTTTAGTTTGCATCAGAAAATCCCTCTTGAAAAGCAAATCCAAAATGGAGGTCTAAACTGCCATGCAAATGCTTTAGATTAGGGAAAAACCCAAATTTCCATAAGTATTGCATCCAACTCCATCAGTCACCTTGCATTTTATAAATCAGTATAATTTTTGGGGGTTGTGGTCACACAATGCTTGGAAACACCTATTTATCCTAAAGGCTATTCATCTGAGAATGACAGGACGAATACAGTATTAATCTTTTGAAGTTCTTTCTATGCTAATGTACTTAAACTATCAAACTCTGAAATAAATGGTTGATTTAATGAATATGTGGTGGTCAATTATATTCACACCATAGAGGCCAATAATGCATCAACCAGCTTTTAGTGCCTTCTGTATATTTCAAATGGCTCTTTGTGACTTGTATTAAAAGCTAGTGGAGATATAATGTAGTAAAACATGAGTTTGGTGCAACAAGTGGAGTTGGTTTTCCTAATAATCTGGTACCCTGATTAAGAATCTGCATTTTTTTTTTTTTGCAGTTTGTCAAATTATTTCATATTAAACATCCTCTTCAGCTTTTTGTAATGCTAACAAGCAAGCTAGCTGGTCCTGCTGCTAAATTAAAGCTGAAAGCATAGCAGTCTGTCACAATGCAGGAATTGTACCTGCTGCATGCTCATGTTTTCACACAACTGTTTCTGAATAGAAGGAACTGAGGACAGTGTTACTGGACACTGCAACTAGGATAAAGACTGACTTGGCTTCAGTTAAGCTGAATGAGTGATGCGATGCCTGCAGGGGCCTGGTGAACTCAGAGCTTGGCTGGTTATCTGCAGCAGTGTTCACTCCTTCTGTTGTTGGTGCGTGCAAGCAGGTCTTGGTGGTAGTTTGTAGAAACTAGAGTTCAAGATATGACAGATTTCATGATTAAGATGGCTATTAACTTAAAGATTTAATTTTCCAGAGGTTTTGTGAAAACTGTTCAAAACTTAAGTCCTACAAATCCAGAAGTTTGAGAGTCTGGATTCTCAAACTTCTGTTGTATAAAGTAAGCAATGGCTCCTAAGACCCTATAAACACTGTTCAGATTCCTGATAATTGAAGACAAAGTTAATTAAAATTTTTGTATCAGATCTTGATTTAGTGAGTTTGTGCTATTGAAAAGCTACAATTCTCTTTATCCATTTCGTTTAGGAAGCAACCATTGCTCAAACGGCAACGGTGGATGTGTCCACCTCTGCCTGCCCTATCCAGGAGGACGGACTTGTAAGTGTGCATGGGGCTTTTACAGTGCCAATGACACTTCCTGTGTCCCACTTCCTTCCTGCCCCTCTGGAGAGGAATTCTGTCTAGATGGCAGCAAGTGTATCGGGAGCGAGAGGTTCTGTGACGGGAGTGCAGATTGTCCAGACCAGTCGGATGAACAGGACTGTGAGTTTAAATTTACTACGAGGAATAAAACATTTGTTCCATTAGTAAACAGTTTACTAGGAACATCAAGATTATAAGATTTATGTTGGGCTAATTTAGAAAAAGTTCTCTAATTCTGTTGTGTGGCTTTAGTAATTAACTCTTGAGAAGCAATTCAAATATTGCACTGCAATGATTTTTAAATGGGAGATGAGATGCATTGATGCCAATTGCCTACTAGTTGCCATTAGTCTTAAATGTCTGTTAGGCTGTTAACTTTTAAACACTCTAAATCTGCCTTTAGGTCCAGGATCTGCCTCATTTGGGACCATAGTTGGTGGTGACCAGTCTCCACGGTCTTACCCTCACCAACCTGACACTCGGAATAACACCATTGTGCCTGATGAAGACTTGGCGTCATGTGATCTCCAGCACTGCAATGGCCACGGCAACTGCGTCACAGAGGACAAAGTCACTCGCTGCCACTGCCTACAAGGTTACGAGGGAGAATTCTGCCAGAATCAACAAAGACAAAGTCACCCAGTGATCATCCTGGTGTCCATTTGTCTGGTCTCTGCAGTGTTAGTGGGTGCACTCATCTTCACTAAAAGGTAGCCTGAGTGTCATGTCTTTGGCAGGATCTTTGCTGCTTGTAGCAAAACTAGGCAGCATTTAATTTCCAGCAGCTCGTTACTAACCACGTTTTATGTGGTGTCTTCACTTTGCTGCTTTGATATTACAAATTCTCTTGCACACAGTTAAAATTCTGAGTGTTAAACGCTTTAAAGTACACTCTGCCTTCCAAATCAAAAGTAAATTGTGACAACTTGCTTTGTTTAAACAGAAGATGGGAATACATGAGAAGTAGATCTGCCGATAAAGAGAACCTAATAACGAATATGGTTATTCCAGGTGAACAAGATTCTGATTCTGAGGTAAAAACCAATTCATCTTTAAGAGTATAGCATATGTTGTCTTGCACTTTTCTCAAGTTTTGCAGCTTGTTGGACTTGCAAATATCCTAATGGCTCCAATCTTTCTTTTGCAGGAGCTGGAATCCCCTGTAGATGCAAAGAACCCACTGCCAATTAAATGAACAAATTGCAGATGAAATGAACTACACTTTTACTGTATAATAAAAACATGAACTGAAATTATTTTTGTTGTGATTTAGAGAAAGCTCGACCATAAACAAAACTGCCCACATACACCAACTGCATATTTCGAGAAATGGGCAAAGACGTTTTAACTGATCAATTTCAATGATTTAGCACTAAGATTTTCAAAACAAGAATATGCTAGACCTGAAGTTTTCCTATTCAACCCTTGCTAATCGCCTGTGATTTGGAGGCTTGTTTCCCCTTACAACCAGTTTAGCCTGCATGTTTTAGTAACACTTCTGTGCCAACTTCATGTTGTCATGAAGCTGTCGGTTCAACTTCATAACGTTGGCCAACAATCTGGTTCCTGTTTCTACATGTTGCCCATTACACTGAAATTCATAGGAAGAGTTGTGGTTTCTGTGCTGCCCTCATAAACATCAGAGAAATCAGTTTCAAGTATTTCATGGATGACTTTACTTCAACTTTGTTTGGCACAAGAAGCATGTGAAACAAAAGGACGCATGTAATCATGCTCAGTCACACAGATGGTATGAAATCAAATCCTGAGGCTGAAAAAATAATTCCTGACAAAGTGGTTGGTGCCTTGTAGCTAATAACCTGAAAATCAGGTTTTAAACTTGGATGGGGCCCATGTTGAATGGAGTATTTATACACTGAATGTGCCCTTAAAACTTGCAACTTTTGCATGAAGGCAATAAGTGTGTGGTCTGTTCTGAGGTTCAGGGAAGTTTTTCTGCAGATTTCATGATTATTAAAAGCAGGTATGTGAAATTCTGACTATGTAAGAATGTTCTCTAAAATTTCCTGGTTGATATTGTGCCGACTTTGGACAGTCCTATTTGACCCAGAGTGACTTGGATTAAATTTAGCTGTTGGTGCACCTATCTATATTTTAAGAGGGATAACTCCAAACAGCCACAAGTTTACCAAATGATTGATATCCAAGTGTAAGATCTATTTAATGCATTTTTCCACTTGTGTGAAAGAAAATGTTATGAAACCTAGATCTGTATTCTACTTTATTGGAAAAAAAAATGGTGCCTATTGTTCCTCATTGAAGTTCACTAATCTTCAGTAGTTGATGCATGTCTACAATCCTCCAAATGGTTTGTGCAGGAGCATGTATGAGTTGAGTCATACATGATCCTCTCTGGGCTCCACCTCATGCCAGAGCATGTGAAAACAAACATCCGGCTTTAAACATGCTCAATAGCCTGAGGTGATCTTGAAATGAACTGGTCTGATGAGGCAAAATCTTTTCACGTCAACGTTGCCAGAATGGACGTGTCTTTGAGAGGAAAATCCCTTATGCAACATGACAAACTGGCTTTAGTGACCAAGTGGCATTTTATCAAATGTAGCTTACTTTCAGAGACTTTATCTCTTGCTTTTGCTGATGGCTAGCTGGTTAGCTTATCTCATCTCTTCATCAAATAGCTACTTTAACCTGAAGATTGAAATGTCTGCCAATCATCTGTGAAGTCATGAACAGACACTCGTACTAACTTGTTTATTTAGTTACAAAATGATATTTTTTAGCTTGGACTTTTAAATGAGAATCATGTTTCAAGTAAAAATGTGACAAACGCCCGGCTCAGTGAGAGACGGGTGTTCAACTGGCAGAAGTGTCCAGTTGAACCCATTTAAGGCACTGGGGTTGTGTCTGTTTATTCAAGAACTGAATAAGTGGCGCTTATGGGTGTTCACTCCAGCAGTGTTTACTCTGACTCTGTTCTCTGTAAGGAAGAAAGAAACTGTTTTAAGATGCTAACATCTTAAAAGTTATTCCAAAAATATATTTTCTTTGCTTTTGGTCCTTTTGTCATTTCTAAGTATTTTTATTTAATATAGAAACTATATGCAACATTCATTTTGAATTTTTTTTTTATTGTTAGCTCAAGGCTGCCTCTTCTTTTGAATTTGAGAAATAAAATTGATATTGTACAAACACAAAGAAAGCTCTCGTTTTATTTTATAGGGGCTGTGAGAACTCGACATTGTTTCATTGATACATAAAACTGCATTACTCAACTGCGTAAGCTTTTCAAAGCATTGCTAGCACTTTGAGAATATGACTCATTGATGGAATAACTTTTTTATGATCATTAATCTCTAGTATTGAAGCAATGGGTGAGCAACACGAACTACCAATGACTCATGTTAATTTCAACTATCTTTAGCAACTTTGTGTTGCATTTTTGTTTACTTATTTCAAACATGTTTTTAAAAACGATACAAGCAAACATGTACATACATAATCAAGATCCAATAAGTGGAGGTTGGATTTCATTTCTGTTCTTCCCTATAAACATTTTTCTTTCAACATTTTTCATAATGTTTCTTGTAAAAGGAATAAAATGCTCACTTTCATGTTTAACCATGTATGTTGAATGTATACATACATGACTTCCGCAACTCTTCTCTGTCCAAGCTATTTTAAAAGGACAAAAGGGTGTCGTGTCTCATTTGAACAATGCCCATTGTCCTGAGAGTATTTGTTACTGAATATTGCTTCGATGTGGAAATAGTTTCGTTCCCTTTAATCGTTCCTTCCACCTTTTTTCTGTCGACATCAGAAGTGCTGATGATCCTTGTCTATGATTACTTGACCAGAAGAAAAGAGGGAGGGAAGTGTGACAACAGTAGACACCAGAGATGAAATCAGATGCACATAAAACCAGTTTGCATCCTTGAGATCATCTTCGCAAATAAAACCATGTAGTAATAAGGAAAAAGGTAGTCCATGTTGCAGCCTTGTTGCAATGACCACATTGTAATGACTGTGATTTGTGGTGGCTAATTTGTGTTTGGATTCAGCAGTGAGCAATTACAGAGCCAGCGTGGCGCATGTGGCACTTGGTTATGGTTTGACATGGACATATAAATGCAGTTCAAAAGTGCAGTACTGCTGTCTGAAGAGTTCACACAAGCTTAATTAGATTTTGCCTCTCTGTCTGGTTTGCATAAGGGCTCCCTTGGCTTACACAACACGTGTGTGTGTTCACATAGATATGTTGATTTTGTCATGTCTTGTAAGGTGAGTCTTGCTCTGACTTGTCTGCTCCTCCCACGCCAAAGTTTCCCAACACACCTACTGTTGCCACTCTGATCAGGATATCGTATTTTCAGTAAGTACGAACCTCTCCTGTTCTTCTTTATGCTCATTTAAATTCTTTCCACTTTCACGCCAACGTTCTTGTGATGGTTACTTCCTAAATTCCAGTTTTTTTCCACATGCTTTCAGTTTTAACTTTGGAAATCAGGATGAGTCGCCAGCAAACCGAAATGTGCCACGAGGTGGATTAAACCTTGTAACATGTCAAATTATGACATCCCTGACAAGGGATGTTTGTGTGACGTCGTTCATGTGAAAAGAGGGAGGACGGGACTCTCTTTCCTTGTTTGTAGGGGGGGAAAAATACAGGCATTTGTTCACAGGACTCAGTTTTCGTCTTTTGTTCTCCGCCCACTTTTTTTTTTTTCCCCAGGTGATCAGACTGACAGGGAAGCAAGACAGCAGACGACTGGACGAGCCAACGGCAGCAGCAAAACCGCCAGCTCACACGTTTGAAGATCCCAGAGTTTTCTTAATTGTTTCTGTGAGTTTTTTGGTGTTTTTATACACACACACACACTCTCTCTCACACACACACACACACACATATATATATATATTAAAAGCTTATAGCTTAATATAGCTTTAGAGTGCAACACTCTAAAGCTATATTAACCAAAACAATACTATTTCATACGTGGAATATTGACACAAATTGTTGGGTAGAAACTGATGTACATGTTTGGATTCTGTCTTATTGTGACTTCCAGTTACTGTAGCCCTTTCAGACAGAAATCTCGTGTTATAGATTGAAATGACATGCGTCAGATTAGTCTACCAATTAAGTTAGGACCATAAGCTCAAAGCAGAAATGGCAAAAACTGATGGCATTTTGTAAGGCCAAAAGAGTAAAGTCATTTTTAAATGTATTTTTCTTTAAATGGACTGGTAAACTTTGCAAATAATTTGTTTGTGATGTTGCCTTTAAAATATTTAAGGGCAGGGTGCCAAACAATTTCTAATTCTGTGAAGACAACGCCTGCACTAATTCATTGCATTTGCCTTTCTGAGAGAGACTAATAGAGTAAAAATTTCCATTTGAAACTCTGTGAAATTTTAGTTGCACGAACATTATTTGTACCGTCGCTGACGAGGAAAAAGTTTAGAAGCGCATTTAAGCTGGCCCAAAAACAAACGGTACAGATGGTAAATTTAGCTGAAAGGCTTATTGTTTAAAATGAGATCCGGTTTATTGTGAAATTAGCCTTTTGAGAAAAATTTAACCATTTTACAAGACAAAGTGTAAAAAAAAAAAAAGAGTTGGGTTCCACACTGTCCCTTTTGACCACGCTTGTCAAACCGGTTTTCTGACTAGTTTTACTTTTTTTTTTTTTTTACAAATTCTTTGGCAAAAAAGTTTAGCTTTTGCACGATAAAACATAGTGGCATTTAAGAGAAAATGTGCTCTACTGTTTTTTTTATTATTTGTAGAAGTGTAAAGATTGTTCATGTATTGCCCCGACCTGTCCTCAAGACATCAATTTCAGCTCCTGTTTTTGTCTTGCTTGTCATTGTCCTTTAGGGTGTGTTCTAATCTTTTCTCCTTCTGCTTTCCACTTAGCTTTACAAAGTTGTAGTGTGTTTTGTCCTTCCCTTGAACTTCTTCTAACACCATGGAGGAGGACGACTGCAGACACAGCCAGTGCCACAGCCACGGGGCCTGCGAGGCTCCTTCAGACGGCGGCGATAATCTGGTTTGTACATGTGATCTGGGCTACAGCGGGGAATTCTGCGAAACAACAGTCAACGGGCATTTGAGTACACCACTGACCATAAGCGTAATTGTTGTCATCGTCGGGTTGGTGATCCTCGCTTTTGTCTTTGCTAAGATAAGGCAAAGGCAAAAGAGGAACAAGAGGTACTTGGACTTATCATATAAAATACATTGTTGCGGTTTAGAATGTGTTGAAATGTTTTTTTTTTTTGTTTGTTTGTTTTAATTTAGTTTGCTTAAAAGATTTATCCATTTTTTTTGTTGAATAAAATGAGAACATTTACTGGTGCTTGATTTGTAGCATTCATTAAATATTTTTGAATTCTTACTTGATGTTTACCAGCATTTAATTGTTTTTTTATTTAGGATTGGGAAATTCAGGCCATGTATAGATGTCTGAATATTAAGCTACATTTTTCAAGATATTTGTTTTCTCATGATCAATTCTTTATTCAAACTTACACCTCAGTTTGTATGTCCTGTATGGTGTTTGTAGTTTTTTGGGGAGAATTTGTTTGCCTCTCAAGTAGACTTGCCTTAGTCTGCCCCTAGAGGAGATTTGTAGTTTTGCACTCATTGTTTTGTGCGTCTTCACCATGGGTGTGTTTAATGGAAAGTATGACGATACTGAAAAAAGAAAATTAACTCAGTCCCACTATGTTTTTTTTTTCTTTGTCAACAGAAAACAACTGGCAGCACAACAAGGTTATAACGTATCACCTTAATGTGGATAAATATGGAATATGTCTAAGGTAAGCATGTTTTGACCTAACCAGCTCCTTATTTTTGAATACTGATTACAAGGAAGAGGAAAGTATTTACATATTTTTTTCTTACTTGGGTAATGTGGGTAATCAAATGTATTAATCTAACATTACACATACTGTCAATATTACTACCAATAATTAAAAAAAAATGCATCATGTGTCACTGGATCACATTGCTACAAGCCTAAAGTATTTAACTGTTAATCTTTCTAAAAGTAAAATATAATAAACACATCATCTAGATGCTAGTTTGTCAGCTGTTTTGCTCTTGAACTTTATATTAATTGATTAAAAAACCAAAATGTTTCTCATTCTTGTCCAGGTAAACAACGTCTTGGATAATCCCCCCCATCGTGTTCCTGCTGCAGCCTCTGAAAGGCACAAACACTGAATTTACTGAAGCACCTTGACTGATGAGCCCGTTTGCTTTGTTCAGCTGACACAAATAATATTTTCTGCAGGACAAATATGAGGTTGTGTTGGATTTTGTTTCTACAGTCATGACACTGTCCGTGTCTTTATAGTTGAGCTAAACTCACTCTTTGACATTTATTTCATGCAAAGTCATGCCAAGCACAGTGATGCAAATGTTCAACCACTTTCTATGATGAAGCAGGAGCTTTGGCCGGAGGCATTGATCTCATGACAACCAGCTTCTTGTATTTAACTGGTGTTAGCAAGGATTTGTCAAGGTCATAAGGTTTTTGGTATCTCTACAAACGATATAATTTACCCATAATTGCATAGTTTTATGTTTGAAATAATTTATGTGCTGTGTAGTTCACATTTTAGTGCTTTTGGTCTGTTTTTTTTTCTTTTGGTCTGTTTTTTTTTTTAAGCTAGATGAGGAAAGTTTTATTATATTTTATGTCCTGACAAAATATGCCACACCTTGCAGACTTTTTTTATATTTAGAAAAATATGTGGGTCCATCTGATCATTGTCTAATGCATTGTCATAATGTTTTTTAATCCATTTTATTTCCTTGATTATGCACACAACTGATAATTTTGTGTTCCATAATAATCACAACCACTACCAATGCAAATCCAAACTGCATAGTTATCTGTCCTTCTGTTTATTTATTTTTTTCTTTGTTGTTAAGCAGAACATTTGTTTCTGTTTTTGTTCTGTGGAGCATTTGTTTGGTGAAAGTATCCAAGCAATTTTTTTTTTTTTAAGTGGTAGTGTTTCCAATTTTCCTTGTAAATAACTATTTGATCCATGTAATGTCTTAATTCATGGATCAGATCATGGCTCTGTCATGTAACTGCATATAAAATGAGCTTCAATTAAACACCTTTTAGGTGTTTGAGATGTTTGAAGAAAGCAGAGATTCAGTTTGGAACCAACTCTATTCTTTTTAGTTACTGAATTGATTGTCTGGTTAGAACACTTATTTCTCCAAACTTATGGTCCTTCAGATGGTTGTTTGCTATAGGTAAGATGCTGACTGCATTCAATGTCCCCACAGAACCCTTGTGTCAAAGATCTAAGTAAACCCATTTTAAAGTGGTCACTTTATGCACTCTACAGCACCAGTAAAACAAAAGGTTTGTGTGTATATAGAAGGCATTGGCCATGTAAATTATGTTTGAAAAATAGCTTCTTCTTTTTTGTACAAAACTGAACTATGAATGTTAAGCAGATCATTTGTGGATGTCTGCTTTAATAATCTGATTTTGACAAACTGCAAGACTTGTTTACAGTTAGTTATTTTTATTGAGCACAAGACTAACAATCTGTTTCCAACAAAACCAAAATCAAGTCTTTGTTTTAGTGACTTGTTCTTTTTCTTTTTTCTTTCTTTTTGTTAGTAATTTTTTCCCAAATTACTCCGAGTAAACTGGAGTTTTCACATTTCTAAGCTCTGCTGCTGAACATCTATATTGTCACAATAGGGTAATTAGTCCTTAATTTCTCAGTAGATTTTCTGGCGAGTTTAATTTTATACATCTATAAAGGAAAAATGCAGTAAACTTTTTAAATGCTTTTTATATACACTGTTAAACAGTTGTACACAATATAACACTTATCCTTTATTTTATTCTAATAAAATGTATAAAACCGTTTCTTTCTAAATGTCAGTTTTTGTATTGTTTTTGTAGCTGTCTTTCAGATTTCTTGAAGCAGCACAGCTATAGGTTGGTCTCTAATGCACAGTGTCACTGCAGTTAGAAATTAACTTCTGAAAACCATTCAATAAATCACTGTCCATTTTGAATTTGCCCACAAACTTACTTGTTAAAACAACCTTCTTATTCTTCTTTTCAAATTTACCATCCAATCTGTCATCTGACAAATTTGATGGTGAAAATCCTTTTATAATTCTAGACTTTGATTTGGTCATTCTGATGCATATGATTTTGTCCAAATCATTCTATATTTCTATTCTCAAGTGTTAAATTTTAGGGAATAACAAGAATGCAATTTGTATGCAGAGTTCATACAGTGGGCATAACATTTTTTTCCAAAACTAAATCATGCCAGTGTTTAAAAACTGTATGTTGTATCTAGTTTACCTCTGCCTAAAACTACACTGCTCAAAAAAATAAAGGGAACACTCAAATAACACATCCTAGATCTGAATGAATGAAATATTCTCACTGAATACTTTGTTCTGTACAAAGTTGAATGTGCTGACAACAAAATCACACAAAAATCATCAATGGAAATCAAATTTATTAACCAATGGAGGCCTGGATTTGGAGCCACACACAAAATTAAAATGAAATGTTCCCTTTATTTTTTTTTAGCAGTATACAAAGCAAAAACAGAAGTCATCTTTATCAAAACCCTGGAAATGCACAGCACAAGCATTAGGAACTGTGGATTACCATCATGAACAGGCATGTTGGGTTCATGCTGAAAGATATCCGATTTCAAATGCCTCCTGCTCAGCTGTGTTAATCTCAGATTTCTGCTTCAAAAGCATAAGCGGTTTTTGATATGGCAGATATGCCTCACAAAATGAGGTGGCATTCATTCAGGGACAGTACAAACACTTCAAAAAAATATATCACTCGTGTACTAAACAAGTTTCCTGTTATCAAATCCTCTATATTCTGTTTACCCTCCTTGTCAAAGCTTAGTGTGTTAATCCTGTCCTTGCATACTCTCACTCATCTGCTTTGATAAACTACCAACCTGCCTTGACATGTTTGTACAGTAGCCACATAACCTACCAAACTCCTCCAGCAGGTGGTGCCAATCTGCTTTAGGATTGATGTGGGCGACACTGGAAATATCTGCTGCAAAACGGTAAAGGGGAAGTTACGTAGGTCTACCACTGACCATCATCTTCTTCACTTTTGCTCTCGCCAAGAGGCTGAAGAGGCCAAAGCACAGCTTCAAATTAAATTCTCATAATTAATGTGTGTAGAATTAAATTATTAAATTTATTTCATTAAAATTATATATAAAGTAGAAGGATGAAACCTTTCGATTTACTTTTGATTTGCTTTTGCATGCAAAAGCAAACTCAGGGTGTTTTGTCAATTTCTACCTAATAAATTTGGTATAGACTATTTCATATAGCTTTCTTAGAATTGTGAAGTATCAGCATTGGGCCTTACTTTCCTCAAGGCCCAATGTCTGAACTTTTCTTTGTCCATTATTCATATATCACCCGCATATATTATTTAATTTATTTTTTCTTTAAACATTCTCTTAAAGTATATTTACCCAAAAAATGCCTCATGGCGTTTTGTAGAAAATATCTTGACTAAAAATCGTTTTGTGGTCTCCCTCTAGAGGCGAGCTGGGATTTTGCAATTAAAGCAAAATTACAGCATGGCATTCATATTCCTCAAAAATTACTTCTATGTTTTTGTGAATTGTTCTTGTTTGTTGTCTCATCTAGTTTGATCAAAATTATCAGTGAGATTAAAAAATTAACTAAGAATTTTTGTCTTTAATCTACAGAAATGTTTGTAGCCATAGATTCTCTAAAATTCACATATTTTGAAGCTCTAGGTAAGCTTGTGATTGTAAATATTAAATTATATATATATATATATATATATATATATGTGTGTGTGTGTGTGTGTGTGTGTGTGTGTGTATGTATGTGTAACCTACTATATAGGTTAAATGGGTGATTTTTTTTAACAAAAAAATGAATGCCAATCAGATTTTCACCTTGCTCAACAACAAACATGAAGACATGTTTCATATGTCTGCTTCACTGCTCTCTCTGGGGATCAGCCAGATCTTCACTTGCAGACAGACCAGTAGACTGTGACAGAATAACAGGACTAAGGTCTCTGCTGAAAATGAGACAAGCTAACAAAACACATTTGTTTTTCAGTATTATAAGTGTTCTTTTCTGATTTTTTTTTAATGTTTGCCTTTCCTCAGTAGAGGTTGTGCTATAACCTCTGCTCATAAATATACATGCAGTTATGGTGATCATATTTTGCTTTCTAATTTTGCTGTTTAAGATTATGCCATTGTTATTGACATGTCTTTGAGAAAAATGCAATAAATCCTCTGCCTTAATATGTTAATGAATACAGTTTACTTTTAAGTACCTTTAAATTCTTTAGACTTTATGTAAAATAGTGTTCTTTTTAACTAAGGAAAGAAATATTGTGAGATTTAAAATGCTTTTTCTCCCAATTGGTCAGATAGTTAGATGTTCAAACTTTCTTGTATATTACATAAACTACTACAAATACAGGGAATCAGATAAAAAAGCAGGGTGCTGCTTCATTTAGACTTTAAATTACTAATTATTGATTAGGATAGTTAGATGGTGTATGTACAAGCTGCATGTTAACGTCATTCTGTGTTTGATTGATGAGCTAACATAAACTCCATTACATAAACTCCAATAGTCATACAAGACCAGAAGCAACCAACCTTGGTAACCTGAGAAAGTGTCTGAGACGAGATCAAACTCATGCTATGTCCACATGTGTTTTTAAAGTAATAGGCAAACCTTACGAGTCCGGTGCGTATAGCGACATGAAACTTGAAACTTTATGCTAATATTGACTCTTCTGGATACTTAATAGGAAGTTTAAAAGTATTATGGCACTTTCATTATGTAACTTGCTGTTACAGAATATATTTTTATGAAGAAACAAAGTTGACTTTGGTCACAATCCAAGTGTAGAAACTTTGAGGCAAACGATGAACTTTCAACAGAAAGGTGTTTTGGATCGCGTGAAAAACTTGCCACTGGTTAAATAAAGAGGGATGATGATAGACGTGTTTCATAAGTGCTTTGTTTCATATTATGCCAATAACTTTGGCAATAAGTTTGGCAAACTAAGAGAACTACATTCAAGCACTGAGAGAAAACTTTATTTCTTAAACATCTGGGTTTCAACTTTGTTCAGGTGTTGGTGTGGGTGTGAGAAAATATGCTTGCCGCACCCCAGACACCTCTTGCACTTGTCATAAAC
Organism: Poecilia latipinna; assembly: GCF_001443285.1. Lineage (NCBI taxonomy): Eukaryota > Metazoa > Chordata > Actinopteri > Cyprinodontiformes > Poeciliidae > Poecilia > Poecilia latipinna. The sequence goes on along the minus strand of NW_015113140.1, from coordinate 135,242 downwards.
TAGCACTCTCCTGGGTATTCAGTGTATGGATAACAAACAATTTACATCTGTAAAGCGGAGAGTCATCACCATGTTTCATTGTGTAGGTTTACTACTACATATAGCACTTTGCCAGTATAAAAATTGTAATTAAAATTGTTTTACTGCAATAGTATTTCTTATGTTGTGCCTTCCTCAACTTTCTCACTAAAAATATTCCACTGACTTTTTTTTTTAAATCTCATTGTGGTTATATTCAACTATTAATTCTGCAAAACATTTTTCATAGTATTCAACCATCTCCATATGTTAATACTGTACAGTAGGTTAATCCTGTGTAGTAATTTGACTATCAGGAGGTCCTAGAGAATAAACATCTGATTCATATGTATTTTAAGAATTCAGGAAATATGTCACTGATCAGGGTTGAAGCATACTTTTTTTCTTTGACCCAAAGCCTGACTCCTACTTGTGTGGAGGAAAATATTTCATATTTTTGAAATAATATTAAATAAACTCAATTTTCAATATACTGAGTTCAGTAGTTTTGAAGTAATAGTTTTTAATGCATTGCCATGAAGTTGTAAATTTGAGAAGAGCGTATGTATTTAAAAAAATGCTTTAATTTAAGCTTGACTGAGACTGTGCCTTAAATAACAGGTCCTGCAAGAAGAACTGCATTGCAGTTTCCTGCAGGACTGTTGAGTGACAAAAGACTCACCAGGAACCTCACCTTTCTTTTTAGATTTAACAAAGAAAATAATGCTGTTGTACAAGATGCATAAAGAGCCCAGCCTCTCAGACAGGTCAGACTACATTGTCTGTATACTTTGGGAGGAGAAGCCAGTAAACATGTGCGACTGAGGAAAAGAGAAATATAGAATGCAACTTGGAAAGAAAGCTTTGCTTCTTTGTGCAGAGGGAGGCCAAAACATTGTCCTTAGCCATTTTTTTCTAGCTTTATCAGCATCATTGCAAATATTTATTTTCATCATACTTTACTCCAACAGCAAATGCGCCACACAGCTTTAACGTAAACCAATAGACATATGTAGCAAGTACAAATTTCTAGCTAAAGCAAACGTCTCCAATTCTTTGCACTTTTAAGTAAAAAGGGGAATTCAGTAAGGAAGCAGAGTGCACATTTAATAAAGACATTCAGAACAAATGGCAACACGTTAATCACTTTGGGATGCTTCTGTCAACAGAGACTGCCTTTTATAAAGTGCTTAAGAACACAGTATTTACATAAAATAGAAGTACAAAAGCTGAGAAGTTCATAGACAGCAACATATACAAAAATGCTTTCTTCATTAACAACAGGTTGATCGCCAGACATACTCATTTTTGTTCTCCAATTACAACAAATGTAACTTTTAGATTTGCCTATTTAAAACCTGCAATACTCTTCATTTTATGTTCCCCATCTTTTCATTTTCCCTGTTTTATAACAAGTCTCTGACTCAGTCAGTTGCCTAACTCAGATGAGTCTCATAGATCAGCATCATAGGGTCTGCCGGTGAAGGAGGGGTTGTTGGCTCCTGAGCGGGCCCCGGGGCTCTTGGCCCTGGGGAAGGACACATCCATGTCATCATCGACGGATTCCCTGTTGGAGGCCGGATAGCTGCTGGCGGCGCTGCTCCTGGGTCGACTCAGGCTCGGCACGTCCACGCGTCTCGGCTCCCTTTTCGGTTGGCTCCTGGGGCCGAGGACATCTTCAATCGGCCTCTCGCCGCGGTTCCTCCCGCCACAGCAGCGGCAGCAACCGATGGACATGACGATGCCGCCCAAGACTTCAAATATTCCACCGATGAAGCCCAGTACAAGACAGTAGCCGACGCGGGTTTCAGTCCGCTCGATGTCTGTAGAGATGTCTTTGAAGATGTGCGTGTACCAGGAGACAGGGATGAGGGTCAGGACGCCTGCGCAGAAGATAAGAATGCCGCCCACTGTGCAGAGGCCCCACCGAGGTTGGTCTTTCCAGCAGCGCACCCCCGGGATGGCAAAAGCAATCCCCACCAGATTCACAATCAGGGAGGCCAACATCAAACCCTGAGAGATCTCAATGATGTTGTTCGAGTTGTAAGCGGTGTCCGTTACTGCACAATTCTGTCTTTCAGTGGATGTGGCGGCGATGCAGACGTCAAAGATCCCTTGCTCGTAGACCCGATCAACCGGAACGCCGGTGACCCCATGAAGAGTCCTCCAATTTGGGGCCACGGTAGTGACGAGACTCAGGATCCATCCGCAGGGAGCCATCACCATCCCGAAGATCAGGATCCCCGGGGTGCGCATGGTCGTGCGGACCCATTCTGTATTTCTTCTTCTGAAGTTCGCCAAGAACGGCATGGTTGTTCTCAGTCCCTAACGTCGTGTTCAGAGATAGGAGCGACTGACTTTTGACACCTATGAGCGGTGGCATTAAAAACAAGTCCGACTGAAACTTTGCAGTGGGCGGACACTTTCCGGTTCGTTCCAGTCTCTAAACAGGACAGGTGCGGCGCACCGCGCTGGAGGCGGGCGGGGCATTTTTTTTTTTTTTTTTCATCTTCACCTGCTACCAAGAACAAGGACGAGGCCAGTTTCGACGAGGCTTTTTCTGTTTCAGATATGCGTATCTGATAAAGAACACGCCAGTTATTAAACACGTTTCAAATAGAAAGTCAAAATGAAGATAGAGCTTCATTATTTTTCTAAAATGCAATTAAAATTGCGCTACTGATTGAAACTCACACTACAGGTAACACCCATCTAATCCACACAGGCTACAAGATGAAAACAATTAAGCCAAACAGAAATTAAGCCATTAAAAAAAGGAAATAAAGGAATGAAGATAAAAAGGTGAGGAAAAGAAAACAAAAATCCTTAAAATCTGTCAGTATTCAGAAAGCACTGCTTATCAGCTTAAATTAATAACAACTGGTTAAGTTGATGGCCTTTAAAATATATCTCATATTATCACAGCATGGCATGGGTAAAAAGAAAAAGATGAGTGAAGAAATCATCAAAAATCTGGAAATAAAACAAGAGTGGATTTTTCTGCAAGACCATAACAATCTCACAGTCATAGCAACTTTCATCAGGTTTCAGGGAGACAAAGTGAATGGCTGTGTAAATGATCTAGTTTGAATTCAGTTGGAAAGAACACTATCATAGAGATTACATTGGGATTAGATGGCAGTTTGTGTGGAAGGACATGCCAAACTCACACCTTAGCAATACACGTAGTTCCTCCACACATGAGAAATCTTAAAGCTGTCAGAACCAAAAAGTATTTTTGACTAAGTATTTAGTAAAGTTTTATAAGACAGGCTCAATAGTCTATGAACTGATTTGTGTGAGATTTATTATTCATTCAATTTATTAATTTACATTTGTGTATATTTGTGTGTGTGTAAAGTTTGCCCGTTTTATTACAGCAGCATTTCACAGCCTCAGACATTTGTCAAGGTTTTTAGGTTTGCTTTACCACCCCAAGATTAGTGATTAGTTGTCTCCATCTTGTCAGTGTTTTCAAAACTTTTCACAAATTCATCTAAAGCTTCAGAGATAAAGTCTTGTTTTGACTATGGCTTGAAAAGGTCAAAACGGCTGGAAGAGAACTATTAATAGAAACAATGCTGTTCTGCTGGATTTTCTTGAAATAACTTGGGTTCATTTGTGCTCCAGCATCTTTCTCTTTCTTGTAGCCCCTTTTCTATCATCGTAGAGTACCCTGCAGAAAGTATTTCTGCACCTTTTCATTTATGTCTCCCAATACATGACTCATAGTGGGTTTCTTGAGGATTTGTTTCTTCAAGTTAAGCATAAGCCTCAAGGGTAACTGGGTGTTTCTAAAATGAAAATAAATACTCTTTGTGAATTTCAATGGGCTCAATAAAAGTAGTCAACATTCCAAACATAACAAGATTCCTTCAAAAGCATCTGTTAAGTTCACACAGCTCTCAATCAGTCTTTAATTATCAACAAAACAGATTAACTTCTAGGGAGGACAGTTAGGTTCTAATCCAGTGCAAATGGTCTTTTTCTTATTGTGACTTAAATCGTATGTAGTTGAAAAATAATTGCCTTTTTTAACTGATTGGGATCAATCACTGATTGAATGCTAATTTATGCTAATGTTTTCACCAAAAGTGGAAAATTCCAATTTTGAGGTCACATTTTTCTGAAGGTGCGTGAGGTTGTTTGTAGTTTTGTTCCCAGAACTTTGAGAGTTTTGATACTTAAAGAGCAGCTGGCAGAGGAATGGCAGGCATGTCAACCAACCAGACTGACTTTGGATTGTCATGGTGACGTGGCCTTATTTTTCTGTCCACATTTACAAAACTGAATCCTTGTCATGGTGACTGTTATCAGATGTCACCAACTTTTTAAAAATTATTATTAACGTGAAACCATAGCTTCCCATCAATCTGGAATACGTTATATTGTTATCTACAAGCAATATGAATCCATCAACAAAAGGTGAAAAGTGTTTTCCAGTGGAAAACAGTTCTGATTTTCTCAGGAGGGAAGGTCCAAGCAATTTGAAGAGATGATTTATGCTATATAGCTAACATAGAACCATGACACATTGGAATCGTTAGGATGACCATAAAATCCTCTGAATATTAAAGTATTCTGGAGTCAAATGTGTGACCCGATAGCTGAATCGTAGCTAAAACTGAGTCAGCAACGGGACAGTTTTGCCAAACACAGTAGAAGAGATAGAAAAAGAATCACAGTGTTGCAACGGCCCAGTCAAAATCCAGAACTCAAACTGATTCAAATGCCATTTTCAAGCCTTCAATGATCTGTGAAGAATGTGTTGTCTGTAAATTTCAGTGAACGGAAGCAATGTTACAAAGGAGACAATCTGGGAAACTTATAAAGACACACAAAAAACAGTTTCAAGTTACTGCTGCTAAAAAATAGCCCTACCTGCCAACTGACCATGGGATAAATATATATTTATGTAAATAAAAAAATAATTAATTTGTATTTTTTCACATGCATTATTTTAGTTTTTTATATATATATATATATATTTATATATATTTACTTGAAAAATACAACAACAACAACATAAAAGTCTGCCTTACTTTACCTTAAAAATATTAATGTGGAATTGGTTGTGCATATGTTCTGATATGCAAAACACAATAACGAAAAGAGGGTGTACTCATTGTATGTTCTACACCAAACAACCTAACAGATTTTTTTTTGTCTATGTTTTGATTTTAAGGTTAGCCCTGCAATAGTAGGTTGATCAAGTTGTTTCCTGTAACTGGTGCCAAATATTTACACGTTTACAGTTTCGACTGACGAGCTGACTGACGAAGTGTTCAGATGCCAATGATGCCATTTTAGATGTTTCATAATTCATTTAAAAAGTTGTTAGTAAACAAAAGATATTGGACACATATATTATTAATTTGTAGTCATCATTTTTGCTTAGCTGTGGGACAATTATTGAGCTTGTTTATAAAAATCTAAAGAGGTAACTGACAGACACATTAGTCTAAACATACATCATTACATTTTGTTTTAATGGACTGCACAATATTCCAACTTTGAATCATGAATTTTCATTTGTTAAAACATTTGTTTGAGTTCATCTTTTACATTTTCAATGAATGCTGTGAAAGCTAAACCTCTCAAGGCTTTACCCTAGAAAGTCTGCTGCCATCTGATGGCAAATAAGTGTAACAGCTGTAACATTACTGGATACTTGCTTAAGGTTTATGTTTCAAAAGTGCATTTAAACATCCTTTTTGTTAATATTGCAGACACCTTGGACCATGTTGTTTGTCTACTCTGGGTTTAAGGATTTATTTTTTTTATTTAATTACCTTTAGAAATCTGAACGTGTAAAAGAAAAAAAAGCATTGATTTCTACACCTGGGCAGATGGCCAGTCAATCATAGGGGCACATCCAATAACCATGTACGAACAAATTCACACCAAACTGGAATTTAGAGGGATCATTTAACCTAAAAGTTCTGTTTATGGACTTTGGGAGGAAGCCTGGGGAAACCTAATTGAGCCACCGAACAGTCTGTAATTATTTTTTTGAAAATAAATTGAACTTTATGCTCCCAGATATGTCAACATTGTTCAATATAGCAGCTATAAGCTACTGAAACTGATATAAAGAACATCAAATTCGCGCATAAAATAATCACATAACAGAACAAGACATTATTTAGAAATCTAACGACGTAATAAAGTATTTAATAAATTCCTTCACAAAACCTAGGGTATTTTTTCGTTTTTTTATTTTTATTTGTTTCCGTGAACTTCCACCCTAGATGACTTATGTCTCATTTAAGTTTTTGCCAAGCAGCTGTTATCCTGGTAATCCCGAGCGGAAGTTTGGTTTTCCAGGCAGGAAATTGTCAGCAGTGTTTGTGTTGCTGCTGGGGACTGTTGTGTTGTGAAAATGGCGACGCCTCGTCGCTCCTCCCAGCAGCAGCAGCAGCAGCAGCTGAGCGCCCTGCTGTCCTCACCCCCTCGCAGCGCATCTGTACCCGTCAGCCCGCCGGACTCGCCGTCTGCACCCGCCGAAGATGCTTCCCCTCTTTCCCTTGGAGCAGAAATGGAAAACGTGGCTGATGGTGAGGTAGCGCTGACCTCTCCCAACACCACTTCCCCGGCTCTGGCCCTCACACCCAGCAGCAGCAGCAGCAGCACTACTAGCTCCCCGACCACCACCGAGGGAAGCGAGACTAGCCCTGGCTCTACGCCGGACTCTGGCAGTGCTAACCCCCGCAGCTGCAGCAGCACTATTAGCGGCGATGCAAACGGCGCTTTTAGAGAGCTATTTGAAGCCTGTCGAAACGGGGACGTTTCCAGAGTCAAGAAACTCGTAGATGCGGTGAATGTGAACGCCAAAGACATGGCTGGACGGAAATCTACACCCCTGCATTTCGCTGCAGGTAACCATATGAAAGCATAATAATAATTAAAAAAAATAAATAAATTTTGTTTTGCTATGAAAAGATTGTTTTTGTCGAGCCAAAGAGCAACAAGAACAGGAAAAGTGTGAGCACCGAGTGCATTTAATCTCACGTGCAACAAGTTTTCTTCCATAAGCGGCAACGTTTGGAGAGAAAAATAACAGAAATAAAGAAAGTACAGATATTTTTTTTAATTCACGTCACTTTCAGATTTGTCGAAATTTAGTCAATATTTAACTTTTGGCTGATATCGGTTTCCCTGGCCAATGCCGATATTTATTGATCAGGATGGTCAATTCTGTTGTCCGTCATATTGACCGATGGGATTTAAAAAAAACGTCATAATCTATTTTACCCGTCATTTGTTAAACATAATGACATCCAATTGCATTTAATTTTCATTTAGTTTATTTAATATTCAAGCTGAACAGAGAGTCCACTAGGGCTGTTGTGATACAATAATCTCACGATACGATACACGTTATTCTGCTCATGAAACGATATGTATTGCGATATTCAGCAAAAGAAACAATTAAATACACTTTTGCGATTTTCTGAAAGATTTTAGAGGGACAGAGTGATTTTGGTGAAATTTTGTGACTGTTATAGAGTTGGATTAAATTAATTTAACTGAAAACTGATTAAAAGCACCAACTACACAATACCTGCACCAACTACACAATACCTGGCTCTGGTTGGACATGGACACAGACTTAAAGTTGACAGCTGGCCAAAATGAATCAAAGAAGTGGTGAGAAAACATGTTTCTTTTAATTGAAACAGTACAAACTGTAGCTTACATGCATTTGTAAAGTAAATAAAGTGCACCAAGTACCCTGCTCTGAATAGTCTGATACCTTTTCAACCTTGACACTTAACATTTGAAGGAATCACTCTAAGCCTGATGACCTAATCACTCTCCCGGCAAAGCAAGCAGTGAGTGAGCAAGGTGACAGTTGGATGTTACGATACTTTCGGATGAATATCGATTTTTTTCTAGGAAAGAAAATATCGATATATATTGCAATATTGATATTATTACACAGCCCTAGAATCCACATAGTCCCATCACACATCAAGCAGATTAATACGTGTCAATTTCCCTACAGTGGTAAAAACCGCTGATTGCGGCCTCAATAATTACAGAAGAATTGAGTGCAAACGGGGAAATAGCCCTTTATTTTAGCACCAAATAGCAATATTGAGTCAGGTACTAAAGTAGGGCTATTACCCCATGTATTTCTCCCCAATTATTTGGACCAATAAATCATGGTGGTTGTTTTTTTTTTCCAACGACTATTAAAGTTCTGATTTTATGTTTTCATTGTTTACTTTTTATTCAGTCCAGATATTATAACCAAAATATTCACAAATATTCAAAATAACACAATTTTAGCAACATGATTACCTCTAATAATGAATTCATTAGAGTATTTTAGCACAGTTTGGATTAACTGTTGGTCCTTTGTTGTAATTAAACATTCTTTTCTATTTTTACTCAAGGTTATCATGCTGTGAGAAAATTATGCAGTTAGCATATGTAGCATAAAATGCTACGTATGTGTACTGGTGGGCTGAAATGAACTCCCTGAAGCAGCTGCTTCTTTCTGCTTTTTGGCTCCATAGATTTGGTGGTGGAAACGTTTTAGGGGATTCACATCCCATCGTCTTTCCTCACACACCCTCCAAAAAAAGAATGATTTCATTGTCTAGCTGAAACTGTCAGAGTTTCCATCCTGAATGCGTTGTCTTCTTAGATACAGCCGACTCAAAGCATGCTTTCGCACAGAATCGATGCGTAGCTGATCCTACTTTTAAATATTGGTCAAATGTTAGCTTTATCAGCCAGCGTTTATGCTAGCCCTGTTTCTACAGTGAGTCATTATGCAGTTCTGTACTTGACTTCTTAGTAGTTCAGCCTGAACAGTGTCATAAAAGTGACATCACACATCTCTAAGTGTTACCTTTGAGTCAACACCCTGATCAAACTGTGTATATTTAATATGGTCATCAACATGGATGACACAACTAGCTGATTTGAATGTGTGCAAATAGATCAGGGTTAGGGTTTTTCCCCCTTCTAATCAGCACCCTGCCCACTTTCATCTTTTGTCTTAGGTTTTGGACGGAAAGATGTGGTGGATCACCTGCTCCAGACAGGCGCAAACGTGCACGCCCGAGACGACGGGGGGCTCATCCCGCTCCACAATGCTTGCTCTTTTGGTCATTCTGAGGTGCAAACTTTTAACTATTTCACCAATACTTTTTTTTGCCCTTCTGCCTCTAAGATCAGACTCATGTCTGTGGTTTTTGATGTTTTAAAGACATGGTCAACAGGGTTGGGAAGTATATATTACGTATGATGTATGCATTATCGATAATATTAGTTATTGACCACAGCAGAAGTATTGATATCGGCCCAAATTTTCATATTGGTTCCCTACATGGTTCTGTTAAAAAAAGTAGCATTTGGATACATTTGATTAGGAACAGCTGAGTTGTAGTTTTGTAATGACTCTACAATTGCATTCTTATTAAAACAAGAATCAATCTGTGTTTTTGAATGCATTCTACTTTTGTAATTAGCTTAAATATATCCAGTTACAGCATGTTTTTTTGTGATATTAGCATTGCATGCAGTCATGCTGTGAAAACAATATATTTTCTATGCTTTGTGCAGCCCTGCTTGGAGCCTTGCTGATACTTCGGGATACCTAATTCTGTAAATTTGTAAAACCAAAACATTGTTCTTCAATAGACTATTGATGTAATTCTAAATCTTGTTTTAGGTGGTGTCCTTGCTTCTGTGTCAAGGCGCCGACCCCAACGCTCGAGACAACTGGAACTACACGCCGCTACACGAAGCAGCTATCAAGGGCAAGATTGATGTATGCATAGGTAAGCCCACAGAAACAGATGCCAACGCCCGTACATTACAAGTGGTTGTGTGAATGGGAGCCTTTTACTGTCTCACTGTCCGGTGAATGTAAATGTCTAAGCTTATTGTCTTTTTGCCCTCTAAGACAAAAGTAGACCGTTGTGCGAAGGCAACAAAACGAGAAAAAAAAACAAAAAAACGCTGCTGCTTTGTTAATTTCAGCACAGTAAAAGCTGTTGGCTCCTCTGTGACGTGAATACATCCCTTCATTACTTTAGTTAACGCCGTGCATAATTTCTTGATATTAAAATCTGTATTGGCATTAACATAAAGTGTGCGTTTGCGGTTGTCTGTCGAGTTGTGTGTGTGTGTGTGTGTGTGTGTGTGTGTGTGTGTGTCAGGACACAACCTTGAGTTTTGTGGCGTCACAGATTCGTTTTAGAAACTGTAATGAACCACCCACGGGCTGGATGCGTTCATTTCCCATCTACAATAAAGCATCAAATATCCTATAAATTGCAATTACCGCATCAGTGTTTATACTCATCGTGGGGAGAAGAGGCCATTGATTTTTGTGTCTCACTGGTATTTCACATTAGTATTTCAGAGGCTGCCTCAAAAGCATTACAGAGGTGTTTGGTTCCTTCACTCCACGGCAGCCTCGGCCTTTGTTTGGACTTTTCTGACATCACATCTAGATGCCTGTCAGTCAGCCATAAACTGAAGCTGGCAGGCGAGAGCAGACTGACTGACAGTAGACAATCTTCTGAACAAAAATAATCTGTGAAATTATACTGGAAGGAAACAGATTTGACAATATTGATTGATCCATTCTTTTCATATCCCCATCCTCGCAGTTTTGGATTAGCAGAATGAGTCTTTGGTAAAATAAACAGATGAGCAACAAACATGTCTGTCAGTGTTTTTGTTTTAAACTGCTTTTGTTGTAAAAATCACTAAAAATCAACTGAATGTCCTTTAGAATCCATCTCAATCCAGGATATCTGTGCATTCTTAAAAACATCTTAAAATAATTTTTTTTAAAAGGAAGTTGGCCTTAAATTCATTAACAGGTGTTAAATTTTGTCATGGCAGCACTATATAATGTTGTAAATTTATTTTTTTTATTTTTTTTTTATCTTGCTGGATGTTTCTGTCGGGCAAAAGTTTGAGTCGTGCGTAAAAATGTTCATTGGCTTTTGTGTTAGCCAGTTTTTTTTTTTTTTTTTTTGGTCCCTCTTGGGGAACTGAAAAAATGTCACCAGTTGGCTGAACTTCTGTTGCAAACTCTTACAAGGTGCAGTCAGTAGGAAAAAGAACAAACTTCTAAGACTAGCACTATTGGGTTTAAGGCTGTGAAAAGCACAAAGCTGCTGCAGGAGGCATAAACAAAAAATTTACAGTTTTTACTATTCTTGATTTTAATACAGAAGAACCAACCATACCTTATTTTTGTAATGTTTTGGTTTTACATTTCATTCACAGTGGCATCAAAAGGACAAAAAAAGAAAGAAAGAAAAGAGGGGGTTCTTAAAATCTGCATCTTACAAACTTAGTCTTGTACAGGAGAGTGCAAAGCCAGGATTTAAGATTTAAATAATTGATACATGACATTAAGTTGTGGGTTGTAAGTTGAAAGAATGTGGAAATGCAAACCCATGCACATTATGCGAACAATTGGATTTCATCATTTTGGAGAATATCAAATGCTGGCACCTCCATGCAGTTCAGTCTGACAGAAGTTCAGAACCTGCTAAAAGCAAACATTTTCAGGTCACATTATAAAATAAAATTCTGGCACCTACAGGACTTCAAGGTTCAGTGTTCATCGTTTTCACCCCTCTGGCAAAAAAAAAAAAAAATGTACAATGCACTTTCTACTTGTCATTCCTCTGCTGGATCTGAATGTCCTTGACTGCAGTAGCGGGAGGGTGGTGGGGGTCCGTCACTGCAATACCATGTAGCAATAAGGGAGCAATGGCGTGCTGTGTTGAATACAAATACTCATGATGATAATAAATGCGTTTTTCTTCAGTCATGTTTTAAAACTGGTTTTCTCATATTTGTGTACTTTTGTTGAGTTGTGATATTTCAGTCTTAATGCCAAACAAAACAAAGCATGTACAACCTTCATCAAGTTGTTTATTTTTAAAAGAAGAAAAGTTATTTTTCTAGAGATTCAATAGTTGGAAATCTTCCAGCTGATGCCAAATTTCCATTTTGGCATTTCTTTGACCTGTTCATTTTTGGAGGATTTCAATTAAGGTCACTGAAAAATATATTTCAAGTCATTTCTTGGTTTACTTAAAACCCTTGTTCAAGAAATTGAGCCAAAAGAGCACAATTAACCATAACAATTTGTTGCAGAACTTTGTCTCTTAGTTGCTGGAGGTATAATGTCATCTAAAGTTCTCAGTTTGGAAAACTTAAAAAACTTTCATTTTCTTCTAGTGAAGCTGTCCTTTTTTAATTCATGCTGATAAATGAAATCCCTCTCCATTTTCAGCTTTATTGGGTTAAAACTAACCAGTTCTCAATTTCATTACCCTTGACAAAATAAATCATTTTTTTTTGTAAATCCTATTATCCAATGTTCTTCAAAGAGTAGTCCTGGGCAGTCAATATTACACCGACTCTGAAAAAGCCTCTGACTGAAGACTGTTGTTGTAAATCAGTCATTTTAGGTTTGATTACTGCATAAATTAATCTTAATAAAACACAGAGGCACTGTTGGCTTTACAGCTACTCATTTTGAACAGCTCTACTTGTATAAAAAATTATAGCATAATGCAGCTGTACCTATAACTAGATGTGTGTTTTTAAAGGGTTAACACAAAGATTAAACTTTAGCTAGCATTACTAATAACGAGGAACACACATGGCAACTTTTTATCTTTAAAATTTATTTGCTAATGTTAAAAGTTTAGTGGTTTACTGACCAGTTTTACCTGCATTTATAATAACACATATGTGACTTTATAGGCCATTCAACAGTTGCTTTTTGCTTTTATGCTGTTTGCAAGAATTTTTTAACTTGAAGTTGATTGGCTACATAATCCTTTTGTTTTCCACATTCAAGTGGAAGTAAAGCCACTAAATTATGTCCATCAGTCTTTTATAATCTGGTTTGAAGCCAGATGAAGAAGGGGGCACCCTGCTTTATTGGAGGCGTTAATTTATTGGATTTGAAGAACAGGGGGTTCTTCAATTTCAAACAAAGCAACTAATGTAAAACCTGGCACTGATGCAACAACAAAACTGTTGGTTTCTAATTGTTATTATTGCCTTATTCTGTAGGATTACATGCAGTTAAAACTAGTTAGTGGCTTGGCATAGTGGAATATGTTTGCCACTACTTTTCAGAAGTCTAGAGTGAAAACTTTATGCTTTATTTAGCACATGAAAGATTTGAAGTTCTCCCTTATTAGGGTATGAAGCCCCCACACTCTAATAAAAAATCAGATGTCATTTTCATATACCTGCATTTAAAAGTTGGATATAATTGGTTATTTTGCAGTAGAGATAAGTAGTTTTACATTTTAAAACAGCTTTAGAAGTTTTTTGCTGTTTAAACACCTGAAGGCTTTCATTTGAACTCTGATCAAGACACTCGCTCCACAGCACAGCGTTTTCTCACTTCTAAAAGTGTGATTGTACTTGAGAAGAACTGCTTTCATTAATGTCTTCCTTTTATCATTTTTACACATTTAAAAGCTGCAGGACTAGGAAGCCCATCTGAATGTGTGTGACTTCTTTTTGTGTCGACTACATGTGCCTTAGCACAGACGTTGTCCATCAAAAGGCTGCAAATCTGACATTGTCCTGAAAACTAATCCCGCACAAAAATAAAAATAAAAAGGATTTGGGTTGTTTGGTGAGGGCTTTAGCAGCTATTATGGGAAAAGCATAATCTTTGGAGACTCGACAGAAAGTGAGTTAGATGTTGACGGTTGTTGATGGAATTGGAGTTGTTAGCTTGCGTCAGGTTGTTTTACTTGAAATCAGACTGCCATTTTTATAGGCATGGATTTATCCTCTGGATGAGAGTCGTAGACCTGCAGTGTCATGGCACTTTTTTCTAATCTTGTCACGTTACAACCGCAAATCTTATTGGACTTTATGGGGATTTTGTTTGATGGGCCAACACAAAGTATTGCATTATATAAAATTTAGATGCAGACTCCCACTCCACACACAGTCAGCTTCATCTCTTTTTGTAGTATGTCGTTACCAACTTTTCATAACTATAAGAGGCAAAGACTACACAATATATTGCAAATGTATTTTCATCCCAATATCAGTGTGTGGAATATTCATATTGCAAAGGACTGTTTGGAGTGCAATAACTTTTGGCTAATGTATTCAAAGTGTGATGATCCTGTGTTTTATATGCTGATGTAATATTTTTGCAAATTGGAGAGAGACTCACTGCAGCAGATGCTCATAAATGACTTTGACCAAAAAGCTAAAAATGTAGGAAGCACAATAAGAAAAAACAAGAGAAAATAGTCATAAATCATAACTGATGCAGCCTATGGAGAATTTTCTAATGTTTTGTAGCCCTGCAAAAGATTTACATTTTGTTTTCCAGTCTTCTTTGCTACATAAAGCTCAGATTGGATTGAGAACATATGTGGAGTTTTCAAGCATTGACACAGATTATTTGGACCAATCGTATATTCATTTGAGCTACTTCTGGGTTTGATGGGATGCAGCAAGGCAACGCAAATAAATGATACAACACCATTACATAAATCTAATCTACATTTCATAAATGGGTGTTCTCCAATAATTCTGGTGCACTTTTATAAAGCATGAATTAAAATTGACAAAAACAATGAAGCTGAGCAAAATTTAAATAAAAATAAAAAAAATAGCTGCAGTGCTAAACATTCATTCAGTCACACTATAATGAGCAGCAAAAATGCATTTTCTAAATTACGAACAATGATGTAAGTAAAATATTTTAATTACAATATCAATTTCGCAAATTTTGACCATATTAATTAAAATTAACCAAAGTTCACTATCAGTTTTAAGTCACAGTGAGGCAATAAGAGCCCTATTCTCATTAATTCTCTGATGTGGGATATGAATAATAAAAAACAAAGGCAGAGATGTTTGTAAATGTCTTTAAATCTGTTAGGCTGTAAGGAATGAAGGCTTTAAAAATTGGAATACTTTGATATTCCAATTTTTCTGAGCCACATTTTATGTTGTCAATTGTGTATGTATCATTTCTTTTATTGCATTCAACGCATTTAACTTATTTGTTGTAACATGCGTCCTGTATGCTTCTCCAAATTGCTTTTTTCCAGTGCTTTTTTCCAAATGGTCTCACATGTCGCATTTATGCCAATTGGTTGATCTGAGCTTTGAAATTAGGGGTTGTTGTCCTTATAGAAGGAGAACCTTCTCACCCATTTCCAGCCTCTAATGGCATTTAACAGAATCATCCAACATTGCTCTGTATTTAGCTTTGTCCATCTTCCAATCAGCTGAAGAAGAGCCGTCTCACTGCATGAAGCTGTCATTACCTCCAGGGTCGTGAGCGGTGTTGGTTTTATGTCACTTAGCGTTGTTGCCTTCCAGTTCAGTTGTGTGTTACTTTGTGTTGCTCCGTCACTTCCTTCCCCATTAACACACAGCGATTCTGACTCTGAATCCTTTTTCTAGGCGTCTAGTTGTTGTTAAGCAGCAGTAGCTATGTTCTGCCTCGGTCCGAGAGCAGAAGTCTATGCCCGATCGTCTCTGTTTTTCCTTTCCTCTCTGGCGGATTTTAGCAGTGCATTGTTAAGTGCCTCTGAGTCAAAGGGCATGTGCAGTGGGAGCCGCTCAACAATCACAATAGTGGCACGTCGGGAGGCAGAGAATCGACACCGGCGCCCTCAAAAGAGCTAATTTACAGCAAAACGGAGTGCGGGCAGAGTTTGTTATTCAGCTCATACCTGTTTGCAAGGCACACAACTCTCTTCTCTTCCCTCTTTCTATCCTCCCCTCCTTCAGTCTAATCTGAATCTTTCTATCCGCTCTGCCGCTATTTCCCAGTCCTCTTGTTTTTGCTTTCCCTGTCCCTTCTTCTCATCCCCTCTGCCCCCTCCCTCCTTCCTCTTTTCTCCTCTCTCTCATCTTCCTCTCCGCTGCATCGCTCACTCAGTCGGAGAGGCGAGGGTCTCTCCGCTCGCACTCCTTCCTCGCTGTCGATGCCTCGATTAGCTCCCCCCCGGTCCTGCTCCTCTCTACTTGTCCGTTTTGTTCAGTCGGAAGCTCCCCCTTCCCGCTATCGTGGAAGTGCGATGGCTTCGGTGGTCTGTCACGTTGCCGCTTAATTAGGTCCCACAGTTATTTTTGCGGCGGAGTGCCTCAGCGAAGCAGTTCGGTGCTGTTTTGTTTTGACATGTCTGTTTACATCAGCGGCATGGCTCGCAGGGCAGGGGCAGCTGGGGGCAGCGGAGGGATCAGCACTAGCAACAGAGGAGGAGCAGCTGGGGAAAGAGGAGGAGATGAGAAGCGCGAAGCAGGGCACGCCATAACGCTGCCCGGGGGTCCCGGAGTCCCGGCCGTTGGAGGGAGAGGGCCAGCGGAGGAGGAAGCTGGGGAAAGAAGTGGCGGCTCAGCCAGGGCAGTGTACGGAGCGGGAGGCGGAGCGTCAGGATGGGGACTGAGTGGAGGTGTTTGTCGGGGAGTTTGCGTGTCCGTTCAGGAGCTCAGCTACTGTCTGTGTCTGCCCTGTTGTTGCACAGTGCTACTGCAGCATGGAGCAGACCCCAACATCCGCAACACCGACGGCAAGTCCGCCCTGGACCTGGCCGAACCCTCCGCCAAGGCCGTGCTCACAGGTCAGTCATCTGCAACACACACACACACGCACGCACGCACACACAGAGACTTCCGACAAAGTTTGGGAGAGTCTTTAAGTATTACATTTGGTGGGAAGTGTTTTTCTAAACATAAGAAAAAGATCCATTCATGAATCATCATCATCAGGATAAAAACTTCTTGAGATGAGAAATCTCTTTTACAAGAGTGTCCTGGTAAATATGTCCATCTATCCCTTACAATCCATCCATCCATCCATCCATCCATCCATCCATCCATCCATCCATCCATCCATCCATCCATCCATCCATGGGCCACTACAGTCCATCCATCCATCCATCCATCCATCCATCCACCCATCCATCCATCCATCCATCCATCCATCCATCCATCCATGCATGCATGTTATGTTTTACTTGTAATTAAAAATGGTCTGTAAGGGATTCTTAAAATTTGAGCCTGGAAACTGAACCTTGTACAGGACGGTGCACATATAAACAGATTCTGTTCTGGTTTTTTCCTGTGTTCTCCTTTGTCCTACTTTCTTGTTTGTTGTTTTCCCTTTCTGCCCGTTTAGCATTCTGTCCATAACTGTGGGGCTACAGGCAGTGTCACCTTTCCATTTTATCTATCATCCATAGACACAATCTTATTGTCATTCAGACTATACACCATACAGCACACACCAGGAAGAAATATTGTTGCAGTGGCTTTGAAAGACAAAATCCTAAGTTGATAAATAATGAAAAACGTATATACCAATTCTTATACATTTAAACATTGCACCTTGGATTTATGAGACATATTCAACTGTTACAACTGTTTAGGAACAGAGGCCTTTTTCCCATGCTCTGCGTACACTATGCACAGTTTATTTCTCACAGTTTCCATACCTTTAAGGCTCCTGTTCCCATTTCGAGGAGCTGCTTTTGCCTCAAACAGCATGCATCAGTCTGCAGCTCAATAGAGCCACTGTCTATGAAGGAACTTTCTGTTTCCTACCTTCCCGGTCCGTCTCCAGTCTTTGCCTCGCAGCTTCTTTTGTCATTCTGTAAACAGCATGGAAACAGTTTGAGCCCAGAAGGAGTTGGCACCTCTCATTCATTACACTGTTGGTATGTGGAGCAAGGATCATTATCATGACTACCCTCATTATCATTAGTGTGCAGCTCCAGCTAACATGATGCGACCTAAATGATTTGAGTAAACATTATGCAAGTCCTGGTAAATAAGGATAATCCTTAGGAATAAAACAACTTTTGCTGCAGGTAAGTCCGAACGAAAATAGCAGCCTGAATGGCCTGTGTGCACAGGAATCAAGTTATGCATCTCAGTTTAGTTCATTTGTATAAATTGTTTCCACAGAGAGCACCATGAACGTCGCAGTCTTTGGGTTTTCAAAGGGTGCCGCATCTCTGCTTTGTGGCTGGTGCAATATGCATCTTAATACCCAGTTAAATACATTAAACATACAAGAGTAGCAAATTAAAGTTCCCCCTCATTTGGCGTTTTATTTGAAAAAACTTTAATTTGGATGGAGCAAACAAAAAGCCTTGAGAATACAGTTTTAATTCAATTAATCTGATTATTACTTAATGAAATAAAAGCTTTCTCTAGCTGGCTTTGCATAAGAATTCAAGAGCAAGTTTTAGTGCAATACGGAAAATCAGCCATATCAGTCTTTTAAGTTACTCAGCAGGGAGCAGAAAGATGTATTTTGTAGATTATGAGAAAGAAAAGAAAACTCTCAGTGAGCGAGTGATTAGAATAATGCATATGAATTTACACATTTATTCCCACTGCATTATAGCCCACATGCCATTTAATGAAGCGCTTCTGCAGGAATACTGGTTGATCCGCTTACTAGTAAATATTCAAGCAGAGATACATCAGCCCATCAGCCAGAGATTTAGATTAACTGATTTTATTTTGATCAGCTCTGATTGGTGACTGGGAGGCAAAATACTGGCAGACTCAAAGTTAAGACCATCCAGCATTTTTGGTCTAAAAAACCAGCCACATGTAATTTGCTTTGAGATTTATATAAAAAATGGATAAAGGACATACTACCTCTATCAAAAAACCTGGAGCGTAGTTCTTAGAAAAACTAGCTTCACAAGCTAGGTTTCATTAAGCAATACTGCCCTTTTAGTTTGGTTTGTTTTGTTGCTTTTGTTTTCCTTTGTTTTGAGGTTGAATTTTTTGAGACACAATGTACTTCAAGTGCAAATTACTAGAAACTTTCTTAATCTTGATATTGTTTGGAAAAGCTGCACACAAAGAGTGCAATTAAGAGATTTGTTAAAAATGTTATTGGGAATAAATTCTCTTTTGTGATTTTGACATAGAGTTAACTGTGATAAAGTCACCAAGTCATTCATTGACTTGTTTTTGAACATAAACCACCTGAATAAGGTTATTTTTCAGCATCTCAATTGTATTTGAGTCAAGACTTTTACTTTTTTCCCTTCCAAAACTTGCACTTTAGTTTGTCATTTAGAGATGCTCTTGCTGCTGTGTTTTGGACTGTTGTCCTGCTGAATAAGCCAAGAGTGCCAGAGCTTATTTACCAAAATTGATGGCCAGTCATTTAGCTTCAGGACTTTCTGGTTGAGAGCAGAATTTATGGTTCTGTCATTACAAGTTGTCCTGGTCCTCAAGCAGCAAGTCTGCCTTAGACCATTAAACTACCACCACTGAGCGTTGTTATTGTTCTTGTTTTTTTTTTGTTTTTTTCAGAAATGTTTTCAAGTAGATCAAACGTTGTGTGTACACCTTTCATAAATTTAACCAAAAGTTAGGTTGATCATCCAGAAGCTTTTGGCAAATATGTTTTGGAACAGTCTCTCTTATGATGCATGAAAACTGGCTTTATCGCAGGCAAGTTAAAGTTATTCAGGGTTCATTTATGACCTCGTCGTTTAGTCGTCCACGAGCTCCTGGAGTAATTTTGCTTGTCTGCTGTTCTGTGTTTTCTCCATTTGATGGTAGCGACTCTCACTGCAGTTCATTCTAGTCCCGAAGTCTTAAAAATGACTCTGCAATCCTTTCTGCACAGATGAAAGGTCAATGATGTTGTTTGTCATGTGCTGTTGAATCCCTTTAGATCAAGGCATGATGTGTTGCTGCTTGACATCTTTTAGCCTTCATGTTATTGGACATATTCTATTGAAGTGATTTGTGGGTTTCTGCATGGCTGCCAGCGGTCAGATCTGGGTGTGGCTGGTGAAATTCACTTCAGCTTTTCAAAACAGTGTAGTTGATCGTTTAATTAGTGAATTAAAAAAAGTGGAGATTATTACTTGTTTTAATATCGCTTAAGAATAATTTAATAAGTTACTCATCATTTAAAAGCCACTTTCAGTTTGATTTAAAAGTTGGCAGAGTGAAATATGTGAGAGGCCAAATACTTTTACACAGCACTCTAACTAAATTATCTTCATTTTGTTAGCTACACAAGTAAAAGTACATTTAAATCCTGAAGTTCTAACAGAACTCATCAGCTCTTCTTCACTATGGCTCTTGACATTGACTGTGTTGATTTTCGCAGCATCAGATCTGTTTTGCACACACTTGCATCATCGGTCCCCATTGTTCTGCCTCTGTGGTAAATGAGGTGGACCTGTGGACACTTCAGAGATGAGCCAGACTGTGGCAGAACATGAGGGCCAATGATCCTGTGGAGAATGATTTATTTATGCAGGCGAGATCTGGTGTTGGTGTCAGGATTATTAAATGTTACCACATCTGTAGCTAACTACACAGCTGTTGTCAAAGTGGATTTAAGACGAGGGGAACTAAGTTGGTACAGAAAGTGTTGCCACATATTACATGCTCAATGAAGTCAATATGAGTGTGCTTGTGGAATATGATGGCATGTGGTAAAAGTTTCAGATTTATTTAAACATTAAGGAAACTATAAGCAGAAACCTCTGCAAAACAATATTTTTGCTTTGACAAACTGAATCTTCAACTAAGAAAGATGTAAGATGATGATACAATGGGAGCCACAATAAACAAGTCCATTCTTGTCCAAAGCAGTAACCCAGTGGTGATTTAGTTATTGTGGATGTCTGTGCTGATGTAGTTTATGTAGAAGCAACTATGGTAGCTACACCTGGGACAGCAACTCACGGAGGCAATTAAAACGTATTAGTCACCTCTAGCATTTCTTACCCCTCAAACAATATTAACGTTGGAATCTATAGGGGCAAAAGACGATCTATAATTCTACCTAAATTAGAAATGGCAATGAAAACGGTGGCTACACCTTCATTTGGATCAATAAGCAATCAAATGCAGAGTGACTCAACTTGAAAGTGGATTAAAAATACAGCAATAATGATCGAGGAATCAGCACAACCAAAGTTGACCAAGCTGGACTTTAATATTCTTAAAAATAAATAAATAAAGCAAAATCAGTGGAGGAGTAAACGGAAAGCAGCACAGATTTACTGTCTATATAAACAAAACAATCAGCTTAATATCTTAAACGTTTTGTTTTTGCACAGTTAACACTTAACCATTGTAAACTGAACACTTTAGGCTTAGATTTAAGAGGTTCCATCCTTCCAATTTCTTCACTCCGTTCATCCATGCATCGTCTCTCGGGGGCTAGTGTCTACCTCCAAGCAGTCAGTGGGGGGAAGGTAAAACTAGGTTGTCTGTTAATGTAGGTTCAATGCAGAGACATGTGAGACAAGCAAGTGTTCACACACAGATTCAGAGGGCAGGGACATTTAGGAATCTATAGACCAATGTAAACGGCACTCTGAAAGTACTAAACTGTCACTAAAGGAGATAGTTGCTACGGTTTTCTTAGTATGTCATAACAGAGAGCACACAAGACCACAACATAAAATAAATTGGAGAAAAACAAAAAATGGGACTAATCTGAAAAGCTGGATTCAGTCCAGAACTGTGTGATGTCAGTCTTTGGTTGCCCCGTTGCACATGGCACAGATCACCAGGAAACACATCAACAAACAGGCCAGAGAGAGACTTGAACTCAACTGTCCGTTAGCCATCCATCGGTGGGAGTGGATGTAAATATTTGAGCCTGCATCTCTAATTTTAACCCTTTTTTGGATCAGAGAAAATCTTTTGTACATCATCAGAACTTACCGAACTGAAAATGTTGTTTTTGTAACATTTAGGAAGCTATTTTGAGCGTAGCCTTTTGTATGTAAGGTTGCTCATTACAATGCCTAGTGAACTAAAGTAGGTGTGCGATTCTGGAAAAATGTCCATTTATCCCAGCAGGCCCTGAAATATTCTCTGATCCTGTAACTGAAATGTTTCTTATGAAAAATAATTAAAACATTTACTCTTGCCCGCTTGAAACATCTGAATCAGCTTTCCGTTGTCGCAGATGACGATTGAAAAGTAACTATCTGCGTGTAAAGACAGACATTTGTTGCTGTTCTTCTTTGATTTCAGTCAGGTAACGTCTTGAAAGTGCAACCTGTCTTTTTATTTGTATTGAAGGGCGCTAATTACATAAACTATCATCCTGCCACACTTTTTGCCATTCTGGTCGAATCCTACAGTTGTAATTACCGCAGTAAGTGGTGCGTTTAATGCAATGCACAGAGAGGTTGTTTTATTAATGGACAAAGGGTCACGGTTCCCTACAAGCTGTTACATTTTTACTAAGTTTTCAGAAAAAAGTCCGATCAAATAGCATGTGTTTATCTGAAGGATAATTCTACCTCGGTAAAGGTAAGGGCTCCATTTTGTTTTCTCCACTTAGAAGCTTTGCTCTATTCTTCATCCTCTGTTGCAGCGCAGCTTTCTGGTTCAGTCTGTAGCAATGAAAGCTCATATTGAGTCATAAATTAGCTATATTGCTCTGCCAAATCCAACAGGCTGCTCTCAGACATGATAAACTCAGATAGAAATGTGAAATAAAATGTGTAAGAAAATGTCTTCTCTAAGTGGCTCTAGTATATCGCAGCAATATCATAAAAAAAAAGGTTTTAATTCGATGCATATGCAATTTTGTTCAGCTCTGCTGTCACAACAGTTGTTTTATTTGTGGTGTTAAAATGGAAACCTACCTATGCTTACACTTTATCAAGTGATAAAAGAGAACATGCCCAAGTTTGCTGGCAAATTATTAAACATCTCTGGAGCTAATTATGGATGTTTATCAGTTACTGGAGTGAATCTGCTTTGTTCAGCCTTATTTAAGGTGAGGCAGGTTAAAGAAGCCTGAGCAAATTAGCATTCTGTGATCAAGCAACGCAATTTTCAGCACGACCTCAAGGAGCTCCTGTCTGTGGAAAAGGTGAATGAGAATGTTACTCTAGAGGTGCTCATTTAATCAATTATGCACAGCACATGATGGACTGCACAGCTAGTATTGTAACAAATACTTTTCAAAGTTTAGGAACAGTGGAGTTATAAGAGCACAAACCTATAAAATGCCAGCTAGGAAGACGCGGTTAAGGCTAAACACAGATTGCATTTTTCTGACTGATCACTGGTTTTTAAAAAGCCTTACTTGTGGAGGTGGATATGATCAGTTTTATCTGCAAGTATTGGACAATTATTTAGAAAGGCCCAAAAAATCCAACCCAACCCGACCCAAGCCCGTAGACGATGTGTCGGAGACCCGATCCGACCCCACTAATTAACTTTAATTGTACGTCCGAGCCGGAATAAACCCGACAATTACGTTTTTACTGCTTTTGTTTTTAGGGCATAATTTGAGTAAGCAGTGTAACTTCTCCCATTTTTAGCTTTTGTTTAACATCTTCCGGCACCGTTTTGTGGCATGTTGTAAACGCAGAGTGATTGATAGGAGCGCAGCACGGTGCTGCGCTTGTTACAGTCTAATGAACTTCTGCCCCTTTCTTTCCTCAAAGCTGCCAACTTCTACATTTTGACAATACATTAACACAACTTTGTATTGTATATTCTTGTTTGGTTTTCACTGTGCTGAATGTATTGTAGGCTTTTTAAAAGCACCACAGAACCCAACTCCACCTGACCCGACCATCAAGCAAATCATTTTGGTCTGGTCCAGTCCTGCCCGAATTATGGGTCATGTTCTGGCTCGACCCATAAATCTAAACTCTTAACACCTGATCGCCGATCATTCAACATTTAATAAATCAATGCAGATTTATCGATGTACCCCTGAACTTTACATTTAATTTTAATGCGCCATTGTTTTGTTTTTTTCCTTTTTGCAGTATGTAACATTTCATGACATCTAAAATCTTACTTTTAGACAGAAATCCTATTCAGGATATTATTTGAATTTCTTAATGTTGGTGAAATTTGTATTAGCCAGGTACCTTTATGTTCAGATATTTTTAGACAATCAGGCTGTTTTATGGTGTAGTAATTTTTATACATCCGTTTCTGTAGCATGGTTGTGTTGACATTTCCTCTTAGATTTTTTTTGCAGTGTTTATGTATCAACACTGACCTTTTATTTACCATCTGTAGCATGATGGGGAACATGGAGCTGTTACACAATCAGTGTATTTTTAAACCGTGCCTTTTCTTAACCCCCCACATCTCTATTCAACTGCTTTCAGCTAATTACATAAACTGTGTTTTGACTGAGTCATGTTTGTTTGAATCATAGCTTTGATTCACCTGATTCCTATCATGAAAAAAAAATCTGTTTTGATCTTAGCTGCCTTAGAGCTTAAAAACAGACACAGCCATTACTTTTCTGCCTCTATTCACTAGTGTGTAGCTGAATTGCTTTCATGCAAGGTCAAAGCAGTGATTTGAAGTGCTTTTTACAACTCCGAGGCCAAGGTTGCTTTTTTACTCTCCCATTCTTGCAAGTAAATGGGAAATTATTAGTGATAAAATCACAACGTCCATTTTTTTTGTCATTGTAATCATAAATGGTGAGTAATTAGTTCTGCATGTTCAGCAAAGTTTATAGAACGGTTTGGTAAGATGCTATGATAATTTGTAATTAGCTGGTAAAATCTAGAAGAATGTTCCTTAAAGGTGCTTGGGCTGTCATCAGTTTTGGTATCAAGTATTTATGAGGCAATGGAAAGCAAACTACTCACTGAAGGTAAGGAGCCTTCAGTAGAAACTAAGTTCAATGATACTGAATGGTGAATGAGTTCTGATGGCTACATATGAAGCTGTTCTATTTATTTCCAAAGGCAGAACTTGGATCTGCTTTAGAAGATCCAAGTTCTTTATACTGTAAGAGACTCGTCTTTTTCATATTAACCTACGTCACAAAAATATACAAAGGAAAATTGGTTTACATACTCCTCGTTAGGGTGTACAGAGAAGTAGACACAGTGTGAGCATTTGAACTGCTACGTCACTGGTTTGTTCCAACGTGTTTCTTTGTCTTATCACTTTTCTGTTAATGTGAAAGTGACTCGACTAGGTTGTTTGGTTAATTAAAAATAATTTCTAAGTACTGGCTTGTGCTGGTATTCAGTTATGCCTGCAGCTTGGGTTCATTCCAAGTGCAACAGCTAGCTAAGGCACTTGTACACTAACAGCCTGAAAAATCACTTTAGCAAACTGTGGATAAGTAATTGGGGGGAAAAAAAACAAAGTAATGATGTGAGAAGTCTCAGGGGAGCCAATGTTGGATCACCGCAGGAACTTTCCTTTACATCAGTCTGCTCTGTCGCTGCTGATTGATCTTTTTCTGCCCAGAAAGCAGTGATTAGGACACTTTCATCAAGTTGCGTCTACCCTTGAACACTCCCCCCTTGGATCCAATGATCTCTCAGACACTTTTTTTTTCTTCCTCCTCATCAGCTAATGTGGTGTTTAATGAGCTTGCAACTACAGCACACGTCCCCCTTTGCTCTTCATCTTTTCATCAGCCACAGTATCTGGTCTCACTCTCTTTGACACTTTGTCCATACTTTTTTTTATTTTCTCCCCCGCTGCTGTTTCTGATTACTTTCACTTATTCCATTTCAGCACTTGAAATGTTACACTTGGCCCCATCCTCTGCCAATCTGACAGGAGCACACAACTCGAAACCTTTTCAGTTGAACTGTTGGGTAATCTTCAGCCAACCACCCACACGCTAAAGTGAAGATTACACTGCCAAACATCGCCGCCAAAATGTTATAAATCCAGTATGAGGATAGGTGTTTATCCAGCATATTCAGCCAAATTAAGTGATTTTTACTGGAGGGGAAAAAAAGCCTGCTGAGCTCATTACATCCATCTGTTACTGGTTGGGTTAATAATGTTGTTAAGCTCTTGGTGTTTTAATGCTCAGTTGTAGAAAGCTGACTCTATTAAACTTCTAAAAACCAATAAATAACCTCTATTTAACAATATTTTATATACTATATATACATATATATTACTATCCGAAAGAAACAAGTGAAGCAGTGACTTCACCACTGCTTCACTTAAACTCCCCACAACCGTGCACTGCATCACAAACCAAAACTACAATGACCAGGTGAAAAACCGCAAAGTGCTTGTGTTCAACTCGAACACAAACGACGCGAATAACATTTAATGCATAAATAAATATCTGGAAGCCGACTGAATCTCTATGGCTTCAAAATCTTCACACTGTTCCATTTTTAACGAGCCATAACAAGCAAAAAGTGTGAAAAACAAATGCAATGCGAGGATGTTTATATTCACACCTTCCTGTTTCTTTATTTGCATTGCTATAATTACCAATAAACTTTCTCAACTTAAAACAATGTAAATAAATACATTATTTATTGTCAGTGAGTAACTTATGTCTTTTCTTGTGGGCTGTTTTTATTTTTATGAGAAATATTTTTTGTTTGAAAGGCTGGTATGCATATCTGAATGGTGAAGCAAAAACAGAAGGAAGGTAGCATCTATATGTAGTATGTTTAGATTTCTGAAAAAACCTGATCTTACATAAGTAGTTTTTAATGGCTTTTTTTCTACTCTTGTTTTTGTAGTTAGTATCATGTAACATGATGTTTCCTGTTACAGAAGAAACCCTACGATCCTAATTGAGGCTACCTACAAAGTCTTAACCACTCCTGAAATGTTCCATTCAAAGTAAAATATTGAAGTTTGAAAAGTTTTAATGTAGGAGACTAAAAATGACAATTAATATTCATTTGTGTGAACTGTGAGTGTTCAGATTTTAGGAGTGAACGAAATGCTGGAATGAATATTCACTCAGAAGATAAATTTGACCAAAAAGAGCGACAGTCCATTAGCTCTTCTTAATTACCTCCATTGCTATTCAAAGATCAGCTGCTGCTTCGCCTTGAAAATCAATTCTCTTCTGTAGGCCAAGTCAACACACACACACAGACAGACACACACACACACACAGAAGTATTTCTCCCTGATCCTCAGTTTTTCATACTGGATCCACAACTCAAGTTCAACTTTTTTTTGCTCCAGTTGCCAAAAAATGTAAGTTTACTTAAAGTGACAACAACACAGAAAAGAAAAATAAAATGCTAGTTTTTATTTATTAATTTGTTGCAAATGGTACATTTGAAAAACTCTGTTTAGAAATCCACCAATCAAACTTTTATGGTAGATTTCCAATTGCCAATTTTTAACCTGGACTACTATGGCGTGAGCACTGATTTGGAGAAACAAAATCAAATGTTTGAGTTTCCGACCAGTTGGTCATCAAGCAGACCAACTTTTTGGATCCAGCTGAACTTCATATGGCTGCACCAGTGCAACTAAGATGTCATATTTGTCAATTGGCAGATCTGCAGCCATTTTGTAGTTCTTAAGTTCCCTTCTTTTAATTGTCTGACCAATTTAAGTGTCTCTGTAGCTGATATTTGTACCCTATGTATTTACAAACCAGATTGACTCTTGTACCCATCCTCTATCATTCTATTGTTTTATTGACTTGGGTTTTTTTGTTGGCTGTGAATTGGGTGGCTATCTGGTTAAGCAATGTGTAACTAGTTTGTGTTTTTGAGTGCTGTGGAAACAACTGAAGTGTTCATTGAGTGAAAACACTGTAATCTGGATGACAACAAAGAGAGACGTCGTATTTTGAGCCACAGCTGCTCATTCAAGCTGAAAGAATCACAGCGACCGTCACATCAGAGCTGGCATATCTCAATATGTCCGTTCTAAATTGGTATTGACAAAGTAGGACTTCATCTTTTTGCTCTCCGAATTGATCTAAGGGAATAGACTTCAGATGAGGACGACTTTCTCTCTCTCTTTGATGCAAAGCTTTAGACAGACACAGGGGGTTGTAGGGCTGCTCAGTATCTGTCAGAAACTGCAAGACAACATCAATGTGACATTTTATATAACCGGTTTCTACAGACCTGTGAAGGTCCAGGATTCACTTGGGAATAATATGTCAAAAAGTGTGACGGTGTTTTACAGTATTGCAGCCTTCCTTCAAGGTTCCACATACTGAAGCATGCTGGAATAAGTAAACAGATCAGAATTGTTTTCATTTTTTTGTTATTCCACCTAGTTACTTAATTCCTCTACAACCTCAACACTTTAATAGTGCTAATTCTCACATGCCACAAAATAGTACCTAAACAGATTTGTTCAAATGTGTGAAAAGGTAACAGTGGATGCATTTTTTTCTGTTTCTTAAGTCACCAGGTAGTGACACACTCCTGACCCAACTACAAAGTGAACATCATATGCTAATTTGTCAAAAAAAACTGCTTTGTTGGAAAAAATATGTATTTTTTGCTGCTAACGTATTTTTTTAACCAGTTTTTATAAACTCAAAACTGTTGTCACTAGCAACGTTCAGGATCAGCTACAGCCACTTATTCGTTTTGTTTTACCACTGATGTGCCCCTGCCAATTGTTGAATTTGCACCATAAGAGTAAAAGGAAACGTAAACATAACATTCAGTAGATAGCACTTGTACTGAACAAATGCAGCATTTTTATAAATTAACTCTTGCAGAACTAAGTGCAAAATGCAGCGTTCTGCTTCTTAACTTCAAAAAGTGACACCAAACCAAAGATTGACCCCCAGATGTCGCTGAACTCTGCTACGCAAGTTTCTCATGCGGCCATTAAGATTAAATATTCAAAACTTCTTTTGAAACTTCATCTGAATGAAGAAAATATGAAAATAAACAACTTTAATTGAGCGTTTTTGTTCCTCAAGAATTTACCAACAGATGGTCCCGGTTATCTTTTCAGCTTCTGGAGAAAGTTCCAGATGACAGAAACACAGAAAAGTTGTCTTCATGGAGATGTTAGCTGGCATAAAATGGACAAGAAAAATGTGTCCTCTGAGTATTTAATGGCTCTCAGACATTTTTATATTGTATCCCTGTCATCTTGTCACAGCTGGAACATCTACTAATCTAATTTTTTTTTTTTTTTCTCCTGCCAGACAAATTTTTTTTCTCATCCCTTGGAATCAATTAGAGTTTGTGTCCACCCTGTGCTGCCTCTCACACTAACAGAGCTCAATAGAAGCTCCTGGTGCTGTTCGACTGGAGCAAAAAGGGAAAACAAATATAACTTAATCGAAGCTGCGTTCCTGTCTCTCCATGAAGGTTTGGTGCTCCTGCGGCACCGAGATTGCGAGGATCCGACATGAGCAAACACTTCTCTGCTGTAAATAACGTGAAAAAGAAATTGACGCTGTGAGGAGAGGCCCATAGTGGGCAGACAGATTCAACACAGAGGAAAATTGGGCTGCGCTCTTTAACGAACGCAGGCGGAAAACGATCAGATACTGTAGTTAGAAGTGCCACGGGCGTCCACAAGATGGAGAGAATGCCAGTGGAGAGGGAGAACCTTTATTGATGTCAAAAGAGGGAACAAAACAATGTCAGGGGGAAGAGAGGAAAGCCTGACGGGGGAGGAAAAAAAAGATGAAGATGTCTTCTGGTCTGGCTGACAGATAAAGAGATGAATTGATGCGACTTCCAGTGAATGTGAAGAAACTGGAAGAAAAGGGCTGGTTGACGGGAGCATATGGAAATCATGCGCACAAAGAGCTGCTGTGAAAGCTCCCTCCTGCTAATGCACAGATTAGTCTCACACCTTTGAGTGCGTATGAGAGAGAGAAAGTGAATTTGTGTTGCTTTCAGCTCCTTATCTGAGACAAACCCATTGATTACCATGAGGACTGCTGTTCGATTGGTCCCCTGTGATGAATGAACCTCAGTCTCAGTCCCCCTGAGATGCTCTGTCTCTTTCACAAACCCAGACAGATTTTTCTTTCGCTATCTTAAAAGGAAGAAAAAAAAGGGGATGGCCTAGTGAATAGAGGCAAAACAAAAATAATATGTATTTTTTTATTATGTGTGCGATGCGTTTCCAGAGTTCACTCACCCCATTTGGGCGCTCTTCCTGCAGCTGAAATTGGCTAGTTTTCCACATCGCTACACAGCTCCACAACTCAAAATGAATGATGGTCAGCCGCTATGCAAGAGTAGACTGACAATAAAACGAATTAAAATAAAAGTTCAGCGAATTTACATGAAAATGAAGACAGAAACTTGAGTGCGTGGGTATAAAAAGACATATCCATATGCATCACTCATCCTCGTTCAAGATTCTGCAGGTTTGAAATTGATCCTCAATATAATTCGAATGGGATGAATTTGGAAATATTGAATTATCATGAAATTTGGAGACTATCTTTTGTGGAAAGAGAACTATGTTAAACGTGCCATAAATATTTTTAATGGTTCGATTGGGATTTTATGGAGTCTCATTGTGTTGAGCTGTCCCGGTGTGGTTGGGGAGCTGCTATGAATCAAATGGAGGAAATCGGTTGTGTGACTCTTCGTTTACGTGAATCAGTCAGGCTATTGTCTAATCTTATACAAGCTCATCTGTCCAAAAAAATAAAGTAAATAAAAAATTGCTGTTTTTAGTTATTTCAGTGCAAAAGAAGAGACAATGCTTTTGTGGCACACAAAAGCAGACAAATGTATTTGTAGCCTTACTTCTCATTGAGTGGTTCATTTATCCTGAAAGTAGTATAATTAAAAGGAAATGTCTAATGTTCATCTGCTTGCCTTTGGGCAAGGTTATTTTATTTGTGTTGCACATTTCAGCAATGGGTAATTCAAAGTGCTTTACATGATTAAAAAGAGGGAAAAAAAAGTGATTGCTGCTTCTCCGTGTTTGGGTGTTTATAGGGGTTAGCGCTCGCTCTTGTCTGGGGTTGTAAAGTTTTACATTTTGCCTGCTCTGGCAGATGCCGCTGGTTGAGGTGGTAAAACAAATCGGTGGTATTATATGACCTCGTCGGAACATGTGCTCAACCTAATTTGCAGGGCACACTATTTTGCTTTTTTTGTCCAACTTTAAGTAGCCAATTTACCTTCTGTTCTGGTCCTTCTTCTTGACAGTGAATAACATGTCATTCACTGTCTTCTCTGTCTTCTTTTCCTTTGGGATACACTTTTTCTTTTTTCAGTCCTGTAAAACCATTTACCCGTAGCTGCACAAACATTAGACGTTGGCGCATCCGACTGCTAATGCGCTGTAACTTTACGCGGCTCTGTTCCAGAGATTATTCTCCAGAACAGCACCTTTGTTTGGCTTTGACCATATCTACACCTGCTGTGCTATGTTAAAGTTTACATTTATCAAATCACAGAAATCATTACAGTTTAAACTTTACCTTTAATAACATAAAGTTACCTCATTTTTAAAGTGCAATCAGTAATACTTTTATAAAAAATTTATATCAGTAATGATTTCTTGGTTACTGTCAAGTTGTCATATCAAAGACATTTTGAATAATGTCAACTTTGCATTAAAAGTGTCATAATTTACCAAATGACGCTTTATGACAACAGTCATACATATTCATGAAGGCTTATTCATGTTCATGACAGGTTTTTATGACAGTGTCATGTCAGTCTTATTCACCCCCTTTCAAATAAAGTGTTACCGAAATGTTTGATGATTCTTTACTAAAGCTTCCACAGAGGTATTGAGTCCTTGAAATGTCTATTCAGGATTAAAAAAAATGGGAAACCCAGCAAACTCACCCTGGCTAACTTCTGGATGCACTGAACAAAAGGTTTCTCTAAGGAGATTTAGCTGCTGTACTCGGATAAATCCCACAACGGTGGTTTTTAGTGGCCAGCATCTACATTCAAATGAGAAGGTGGGAGGTGGTGACCAGAAAACGCATTATTAATCCAGAGCAGCTCTCCTTGGTGCACTTTTGTGGAGCAATTAATCACATGGTGTAAGAGGGGAGTGCTGAAACAACAGTCTTTCACAAATTTCAGTCCACCTCCCATTTATTCTCCCTCCCTCCTTCTCTTTGAAGGGTCTCCTTCCACACAGATCCACTTACAACGTCAGCTCTTGTGACCTTGCTGCGACTCCAAGTACATCGGTCATCTCCTGACTCAGAGCCGGTCATTGTGTAACAGCAGATAAACCGCTTGTAGAATAAGTGATGTGTGATTTAGACACACATACACACACACTAACCTAAGGAAGCAGACAGCTGGGCCGTGAAGTTACTTGTTTCTCAGCGAGCATCATCTGCTCTGGTGGAGCTGCTTAACACACACACACACACTGTATACTAGGCCCTTATTGCCTATAAGATAATGAAAAACAAAAGCTCACCTTTGCAGATTCACATATGGAAATGCACAATCAGGCCCTTCATTGCACAAGAACTGGGATTTAAATTATGGTTGCTGATGTCTACAGGAAGCTACACACACCCACACACAGTACTCGCACACAGTATCATCATTCAGAGGGTTGCTGGCCTGTCCTGGGCTATAACATGTCCTTGTGTCTTCTGTTTGGGGTCAGCCTCATGCACACACTTTACCTCTCTGGAACATGTTCCTCCATACCCCCTAAAATTCAGCTTTACATGATGTGGAACACCAAACACTTGCATATGATTTGCTTCTCAATGTGATGCACCTAGAATTTCAATTAATATCCTTAAATTAGCATGCGGTTTATGACTTGTGACTCAGAGGCTCTTATCACACTATCTGGTTTTAAAGAAGCAAGAGCCTAACATCGTTCTCTGCTTCTTTTTATTTTTATTTTTACCCTTGTAATGTCATGAAACATGTTTAATTTGCCTTTTTAACCTGCCTTCATGTTAACATTTCAGAGAGTCTCACCAACTTTGAATAATATAAATTTTCTCCCTTTTTGGCTTCACTCAAAGATTAAATGTTGAGCAAATCGGAAAGGGTGGGGGGACTTGATGGCGCAGTGTTTTCATTTATAAACTCACTTTCATCTTCATCCATGTGTCTAGTGGGGAAGGACTAAAGTGGAAGATAGTAACAGCATATCTGTCCAAGCCCCTCTTTGCTATTATATGACTAGAAATGAAGAAATGACTGCATCACCACAAAATACTAACGTTAACATCACAAAGGACAGTTTCTAGAACTGTCTAACATTAATTGATAAAACTTGCATCTGTGGTAAAATAACTTCTTTGAGTATCTCTAAAAAATATGAATACTTCTAATCGGAATGCAGAATGTAATTTCTTGAGACTCGAGTGGAAAAGTTGGTGTAATTGATTTTTTTTAATGAATATTTTTGAAGGAATTTTTGTAATAGAGAGAGAGCCACCAGCTTTTTAAAAACCAGGTGTGAAACCAATACATAAACTTAAGAAAATATTTACTCAGGTGACAAATAAATAGAGAATTGTAATTATTGTAATGACAAAACATCTATTTTTCCAGCAAGATTTTCCCCCTGCTGGCCACATAAAAGCACACAATGCAGGTGAATTTCTATTGGATTTTTTAAAATTATTTCTGAATTTGCAAGCCTTGGAGTTGGATTCCAAGGCTGTAATTTATTTCCAACGCAATTTGACTGGCAATAAACTGGTGAATATACGATTATGTAGAAAAGTTAAATGCAATCGTTTTATGTCAGAAAAAAAAACATCACTGACGGTGAGGTGGATAATGATTTGCATAACAAATGCAATCCAACTTGATTCAAAGGCTGTCGGTTTACTTATGGGAAATTGAACCTCTCAGCTTAAAAATGGCTTAGAAGTCAAATTTAGTGTCTTGACCTTTTTCTTGTTTGGTCTGTTCCTCCCCCTCTCTCTCTCCCACTTTCCTCTGTCTCTCCCTGTTCAGCTCCAGCTTCTGTTACACCAATTATACTGTGTCAAATCCATGCATGTCAGCTTCCAGATCCCTAATCATCCCTTCTCTCTTTCATCTGTAATCCTTTGTTCCATCCTCCTACCCCACTTTTTTCCCCTCGCTGGTAACCTCTCCTCTCTTCTTCGGTCGTCACACATCTCCACCCCTCCGTCTGCTTCTCGTACTAAACCCATCCTCTCCGTCCTCCTTTCATTTAGCTCCAGCATACCGTAGCACCTTGTCCTCACCCTTCGAATTTTTGATTCTATTTCTAATTTCTGTTTTATGGCTCTTCCTGAGACTTGAGCAGCTCTGGATTTAGAAATGCCCTCTTGTTAATTTTTTTGTAGAAAATAGCAGAGATAGTTTTAATAGGTGTGAAATCGGAAAGCTTTGCATCGTCGCTATCACTTTTTGTCCCTCTCTGGAGTACATGAGACCAAATATGAGCAAAATTAGTAATTTTCTTTGGTAGTATTAGTTTTCTGCTATGATTAATAAGTTGCATCGTAGTTAAATATTTCAATTTTAAAGAAAAACAAGTGCTGTATATGTTTAGTTTCTTTGACCACAAAACGACAGATGTGCACAGAAATACCAACTACATTTCAGGAGAATATATGATAACAGGTGGTATTTATGGTATTTATTGGGATGACGGGGACATCAGTGGCTTGGGTGGTGGAGCAGGTGGCCGCTGCCTCAAAGATTTCCGGTTTTAATCAGACTTTTCCTGGGGAAAATCAAGGGGGTCGCACCAAGAAGGGCATCCGGTGTAACATCTGCCAAGTCTGTGTGCATGCAGCTGTGGTGTGGGGGGAGGTGCTTTAAAGCAACAATGTTTATTTTGAGAACAATAAAAGTTGTGCTAAAAAGTTATGTTTAAAAACTATCCGCAGTCTTTTTTTGGTATTGGCCTGGTTCTGGTTTCATTTTACTGCAGTCACTGCAATATTTAATGTATCCACCAGATACATTAAATATTGAATTTTATCATCAAACAATTCAAAAATATTCTCAATTTGAGTATATTTTTAAAGATATTGATGCTTATTATTGCTCTATGAAACCAATAGGAAAAATATTTTAAAAATTCCAGAATACATTGCTTTCATGATTTGCAAACATCATACTCTACAGTTTGTCATCACAATAAATCAAAGTTCTAATAACGATGAGAAAAAGTCAAGATAACGGAAAATTTGTCCACCCCAACACATTGAAGCAGTCCGTACTGTCTCCAGTCATAGTACTGAATAGATTTCAAAATTATGAGCAGAAAAATCTATGGAAGTCCAAATGTGTCACAATTAAATAAATCAGTTAGTTTAGCAACTAATGAATTTTTAATCTTGACGATTAACTCAATGAGAATTCACATGTAAAGTCGTGTATTGTGTTATTTTATATATATATATATATATATATATATATATATGTATATATAAATATTTTTTTTATTTGCACAAGTAAAAATAAATAATTTAAGCAGTAATTGAAGCTCCTCATCACTGCTGAAAAACTCTCATGGTTTGTCCCCCTTTTTTCCCCATCATCATTGTACCTGAATAAGAAACATCAATGTCACTACATAGCAGAGTTTCATGATGGGTAGGAGTCAGTTGAGTTTAGTTTGTACATGCATCGTGGTGCTTGATGTTTTTTGCCATTTGACATCAAAATAGGTTGGATTAATCTTGACACAGGGGTGAATGATATTAATTTAAAATTTTATCGCGATATTTTGTGGTACTATTGTGATAATAAAAATTATGATTACAGAAAACTATTTATTCTTTTTTAGGTAACTGTATGGGTGTGAATGGATGGCACAGTATTCACAACCCACAAACACAAAATGGCGTAAGAGAAAAACATTCACACTTGAAACGGGCTTCTTCATGACGCTACTTACTCAAATTTGTGAAATATAATCATACTGATTTTTATTGATGCTCTTGTGGAACAAATAGTGGAGAAATTGTAAAAACATTTCTGATGTCAGTCTTTTAAAATTTAATATGAAGTATAAATTTATGGAGACAACAATAAATCAAAGTACTTCATCACGATAAATGATAAATGATAAATGATATGATAATTGCCCGCCCATACCTTGACATAAGTTGACAAGAAAGCAATTTGACCATAGAGCTTCAGGAAATGTCTTGTTTTCCTATTTTAGCAACTTTTTAAAGAAATAGTTCAGTCAATGTTATTTTGTTTAACTTGCCTTTTTACACGAGCAGTTTCTAACTAATAAAAAGAGAGAATACAATTCGAAATTAAAAGGACATTTTTCTTTTTTTATTCTAGTGAAATAATAAAAAAAATCTTCCATTTTCTCTCTGATTATTATTTTCATAAATGGATGAATAAAAAAGATAATTTGTGGATGAGGCTCATGTCTCCCCCTCTCTTGTCCCTGGCAGCAGAGACGCATATGGGAAGGTGTAAATGTTGTGGCTGTAGCAGCATGGAGGCAGGAGATGGAGAGGGAGTCATGGCGAGGGAGATAAGGGGGAGGGGTTTGTTTATCTCCCTTCTTTAAAAAAAATGATAACTGCGCCCCCAGAGTCCACTGGAGAGAACCCCCCCGCCCCCCTCAAAAAAAAACAAAGGTAGTCGGACGTAGGGAGACGGGGAAGACGGATGACTGAGAGCCGGGGACAATGGGACGCAGCATGAGCAGTGGCCGAGACTCCCCACAGCGACGCGTTAAAGACGGGAGGGACGGACGGACATACGGACTCACGGAGACGGCGCGCGTGCCGGACCGCCGCTCGTCGCCCAAACAATGAACGTGCTGTGGTCGCTGCCGGCAACACATCGTAGCCAGAGGGGTGCGCACTGAGTGAGAATGGCAGAGACGGAGAACCGGAGCGGGGGGGTTTAAATAGAAATGGGAAAGATGGTGTCTTCCCCCCCATAGATAGCATGTGCTTTTGTTCATGGTGGTTCTGTTTGCTCAATCATGTGTGTCTCAGTGTGGCTGATGTGCATTACCGGGAAACTGTCTGACACCATGATCTTCTGTAACCATTTAGGTGAATACAAGAAGGATGAGCTGCTGGAGGCGGCAAGGTGAGTACCAGTCTCTCTGCATGCTCTTTGTTTTCATTTCTCTCCTCTCTTATCCTCCTTTCAAACCTTTTATTGTGTTTTTTTTAAATACTTTAATTCATCTTTGTTTTCTCCTCCTTTTTTAGTCGTGCTAATATTTGTTTTCTTTTGCTCGTCTTTTTTTTTCTTTTTTCATCCATAAATCTTCCAACCTTGTTTTTATCCTAATCTTCATCCCTCTTTAATCTGTCTTGTCCTTTTTCTCTTGTTTGATTATATTTTTTTTCTCCACCTCAGTGCATGCACACACACTTGCACACACTCAGCTCCCACGCCGGTTCTGTATTTTCAGATCCACAGAGCCTGGTGCTTGTGGGCCAGCGACACTTGTTCGTTTTCGAGGCATGTTATGGTTGCAGGCAGTTCATGTGGGCTGTGTGTGTGTGTGTGTGTTTTTTTTGTTTGTTTTTTTTTTTCCTTTTTTGCCAGGCTCTCCCATTTGGAAATGAAGTAGCTCTCGATTTGGGATTGTGTGTGGGTGGTGGAGAGCTTGATGCCTCAACAGAACCCCCCCCTCCCTCGCCCTCCTTCCCCTCCATCTCTTCAAGCTCAGCACACACACATATAAGGAAGCATCTGGTTTAGAATGGACGTACCCCGGTGTATTGGGGGTCAGAGGGCTGTTTATGTGTAAATCCAGAATGGTTGTCTCCCAGCTGAGCCCGTGACTGCCTTATCACCCTGTCATCATGAGGAGCTTCCTCTTATTTTAGGGTCATGCTCAGTCAGTTCACTCCCACGTTTGGCCTGCAGAATGTAGATGTTCGTCTAGTTTATTTATGTATCTATTTGTGGCCCAGATAGGGTTTGTGCAAAGTTATGCATGGCATGGGAGGAACCCTGTGGCCCCACGCACTGCTTGGAGGAAAAATGTTGCATGGATTAGAAAGCTAAGGTTTCTGTGCAGTCTGGAAAAGTATGGAATTTTAATTCAGCATTTTCCAGGTCTGAATAAGTAAATAAGTAAAAAATAAGACACTTTTCTGATTTTATTCCTTTTCTCATCTATTAAAATACCAAATCCTCTCTTCTTTGTGTTCATTTTTTTCTTCCTTGTTTTTTCCCTTCATCTTTCCCCATCCCTTTTTCTTGTGTCCTGCCTTATTCCTTCCTTGGATCCTTTATTCCTTGTTGTTCCTTGCCTTTTTGTTCAATTCCTTCCCTCCTTCCAGTCTTCCTTTTTTTCCTTCCTTGCTTGTCTTCCTTTCTTTCTTTTCATTCCTTCTTTCTTTCATCTTTCCCTGTCCCTCTTTCTTGTGTCCCATCTTATTTCCTTCCTTGCATTCTTTCTTCCTTTTGTTGTTCCTTTTTGTTCCATTGTATCTTCAATTTGTATTCCTTCCTTCCTGTTTTCCCAGCCATTTTTCCCTTTTCCTCTATAATTTTTTTCTCTCCTTGTATCTGTTCTTTCTCCTTTTCTTGTTACCTTTATTTTTTTCTTTTCATACCTTCAGTTTGTACTCCTTCCTCCTTCATCTTCCCTACCTTCTCTGCCTACCTACTTTCTCTCTCTGATACTGAAACAAGCTTTTTCCTTCCTTCAGGCCAGCTTCCAAACCAAATGTGTCGCAGTTTGTGGGACATGTTAGAACATATTTTTGGCATATTCACTGGTCAGGAAATTATTTGATTTTTGAGTTTTCAACCAACTTGTCACCTGTCAGGGCTGGTCAAGTTGAACATTTCTGTCGCCAGCGGGTTTCTTGATGCATTTTCAGCTAAAATAGTTTGGACTGTAGTACAGTATGTAGCAAAGGAAGACAGAAAAGTGGTAATCTTATGGCACAAAAGATTTTCCTGCAGCATTAGATTTAAATATCAAAAGGATTAGTGATATTTTCAAGTTTGAATAACTGCATAATCACATCTAGATGTAAAGTAAAAGCCTGCTTTTCATTTTTTTTTATTTGTTCAAGTCGGTAAGTAAGAGCTTAGGTGGTTTGAAAGACATTAATAACATGAAAGTCGGAGGGAAGAAGCTTAGCTCATTTTGTAGAGACTGAACAGACTGAGTTCAAGAACATCACCAAAAGTTTTATCTTGTAGTTGCTGCATAGAGGCATCAAATATGAACATGCTTGTTTTATTATTTCTAAAATGTGCTAGAATGTCACATCATATTTAGCAGGATTGCACAACAATTGATTAGGGTGCTTGATTGGAGTAGTCTGTAAAGCCTCATATCTGTCAGTAATTTGGAACAGAGTTTAAAGAAGGGGTTTTGGGTGAAAGCAAAGAGGAATGACCTCCAAGTCAGCCACCATCAGCAATGATATGGATCCTTACTTTGGTCCAAAATAAAGTTCCCAAATCTACAAATATCTTTCCACAATCAGCTATTATTGAGCTGAGAACATCACTCTAAAAAGAACACCACTGCTAAAACTGACCTCTGAATGTCTCAGTTGTTTCCCTTGAACTTCCAAACCACATCGTGAGCAGCAGAAAAGAGAAATCTTGCTCTTCTTTCTTTGGGAAGATTTTAAAGAAAACGCAAGCTGCCCAAAAACACTACGGTTAGAGTAATTATATTTAATCTTAAACAGACTGATCTAATCTGATTGAAGCAAAAGCATTTTATGGTTTTGAATCTTTCTTCACCTTTCCCAGACTCCCAAAAATTAAACATTATGGCGTCTCCAGGAGAGAATTGTGTTTGTGGCACATTCCTCGATGAAGACCACAGCAAGATCTGTTCTTTGCTTTGAAACCTTTTTGGTTTTTGAGGAGATAGAAAACACAAGTGCATTACATGCTCCAGATTACCATCAGGTAATATTCAAAAGAGAAACGAACACAAGAATACAATCATTTCAAAAGCTTTCTGAGTTCTAAACTGGCAGAATACATTTAGTTCAAGAGCATTATTTGACATGGAGTGCTTCTAAATGAACAGTTTTCACAACAAACTAGAATCATAAGCATTAAGAGCATTAGAGATTGTTAGAAATATCAGGGTGAAAGAGGTTTTGTTGAAAGTCCTGATGTAGGCCTTCTGTAAAAGTTGTGAGACAGCAAGAATGTAAAATGAGATTTCTCAGGTTCCTAGTCTCTAAAGTTGTGATTGGCTTTTAATTCTGCAGTCACACTGGGAAGATGCTGGGATTTGAAGCAAGGTTGAGCAGGGAAAGCTGTGAAAAGAGATTGAGGGAGCAGATCAAAAGAGGTAGAGTAAGAAAGAGGTGCAAAAGGGCAAGAGAGATGGGAGGTAGATTTGATTGAAAAGGGAGAAGGAAGGCAACCAGTGTTAGAAAAAGATGGAAGAGTGCTGGCGAGCTTAAAGTCAGAGGAGAGGAGGATATAAATGTCAATTTGGCTGGTGGTTGTAATCAGAATTATTGAAGCAAAGAGAAATAGAGAAGACAGACGATAGTAGATGGTTATGGCATAATAAGGCTGCACTACTTTTTGTTTTCCCCCAACATGTTGAAACCTTCTTCCTTTAAGACTGTCTGGGGGATGAGGCATGACTCCACTTGTCCTGGACGCATCTCCCGACGGCCAATCGAGTTCCAGAGCAGTGACCTTAAAAACCAAAAACATAGATCAACATCAAATCCCTTTAGTCAGGCCAAAATACTCGGGGGCGTTTCGGCATGACGGAGCGCCTTCAAATCATCCCCCGAACATTTCCCTGGGTCTCTTCAGTCTCAGTCTTCTGTTAACATTTTCCTCTGATGTTTTTCTTCCAGTCTCGCTTCTTTTCTAAACCTCTGTGGCGGTGGTTGTAGTTCTACTTAATGTGTTGCCTTGGTTTGTGCACATTTTCAGGAGTGGAAACGAGGAGAAGCTAATGGCCCTTCTTACGCCGCTCAACGTCAACTGCCACGCAAGCGATGGCCGCAAGGTAAGAGTCAAAGTGCGCGCACAGAGGGACAGTAAAGCAGTAACGAGCTCATCACTGTCAACTACGCAACTGCATTTTTGGACGGTCATTAGGATTACAAAGCCAGTCGGCTAGTGTTTTTTTTTTTTTTTTCCCAAGAGAAACAAATGCTGGTATGACAGCTGTGAGCCTGTTTTAAATAATATGAGCACTCACCAGCAGGCATTGGTGTCCTTTCTTGGCTGTCAGTCATTTAAATGAATAGATGGAGACACAACTTTTTTCTGAATAAATTAGCACTCATGCTGAACAAAAGTGATGCATCACAGCACACAAAAACCTGTCAGAGTCACGGCCAGAGCCCTGGAAAAATAAGCTTTTTCTGATGTCATTTTCCCCCCCCTTCAGACAAGTTTTGTCATGTTGTCATGTTGCATGCCCATTAGGGGTGCACCAATTTTCTGGCTGATTACTGATATTTAAAAAAAAAAAAAAAAATAACCTGCCAATTCTGATTTTGTCCGACACAGTTTTTTTGTTTTTTTTTTTTTTCTTAAAAGTTGCTAAATATAGCAAAGAAGTTGATAAGTTGGCAACAGTGGGGCAGTGTTGGCAACAGCCCCATATTCCTTAATTTTGGGAGATCAGCTGATATTTTATTGTTTCATAAAAAGAATTTTTATTTGCTGTTGTCCTGATGAAATTTAAATTAATGATGTAAAAAATCTTCTATTGAAAATGTTATTTTTAAATTATTTTTCCTACTTTACTCCACGAATGTAACGTAAGTAAATTTGAAAATATAATTAATTGCACTTACTTTTGATAAGTCCAACTTCTTTAAGTAAAATCCTGATGAAGCCTATTTCATGTAGGAATGTTTTTCAAGAGCAATATCCAAGCTTGTGCCTCTATAAATGCGTTGCCATGCATTCACAGACATACAGTTATCTAAAAATGAAGGACTAAATAGTGTTTTGTCATTATTTGTATCATTATCACAATAGTACCATAAACTAAACT
Organism: Poecilia latipinna; assembly: GCF_001443285.1. NCBI lineage: Eukaryota > Metazoa > Chordata > Actinopteri > Cyprinodontiformes > Poeciliidae > Poecilia > Poecilia latipinna. The sequence goes on along the minus strand of NW_015113140.1, from coordinate 93,596 downwards.
CTAAATCCATATCACCCACCCCCATAGAGAGACTGACGGATCACCAGGTCAAATCTGCACGTGCACAGTTAACACTAGTCATCTCACTGTTACCAATTAATGACTTTGTTTTTAGATTTAGAGATTTTTCAGACAAAAAAAATTGGTAACATCCAAATTTGAAATCGGCAGACCAGGCTTTTTAATAAATATCGGCGATCAGTCAGAAACTGCAACCGGTGCACTCCTTCTTTTTAATAAATTTTGGATTTACTTTTATTGAAATTGCACCAATTGCAAGATGCTCAACAGACGACTCCTACCCAGTAGCGTAGAATCTGATTGGTCCACACTAATTTTCATCTTCAATAGATTTTATTTGTTTGCAGTGGAAATAACAATTCTTCGTCGTAAGTTGCAGCGGACATCTTCATGTGTCCAAATACATAACCATGCATATTTGGCTAATGCGTCTTCACTTCCTAAATATGAGTTCCAAGTACAAATCTCGAAAAGAAGCAGATTTAAAACGGGTTTCTTGCCGAATGGAGTTAACTTAATCGAGTAGTTGAAGCAGTCTGCCTTCGATTTGCTGCTGATGAGCCGTGAAGCAGAAAGAATCCCGGGGTTAGACTTGAGGGCATGAGGTAAATCTGGGTTCACTAAATGAAATTCTAGGTACAACACAAGTATGCCGACCTCTGGAGAGAAGCTTTGTGTTATCGTCCTGTGACTCCAGCATCTGCAGGGAGCCCTGAGCTTTGGGTTTAGTTCTGCTGCTTTACAGCAACACGTCTGGCTTATGACTGATTAGTTCCCTGGATGAATGGGTGGAAGGAAAAGCAGAGTGTTCTCTGGTTTTAGTGGCTTCTGGCTTTAGTTGGCGAAGTCCCTCTAGACCTTCACATCATTGCTTTCCAAGCTGAGAGAAATATAAAGCCCTGTTAGTCTGGTCTTCTCGTCTTATCTTGACGGCAGAGTGACAACGAGGCTCCACTCGGCAGAGATCATTATCCAAACAATTTTAGGATCCCCCAGTGGATCCTCATTGGTGTCTCTCAGGCATAATCTCTTTATATTATCAAACATTTTCTGAAACAGCGTTTAAATCAACCAAGCTCAAGTGGACAAAGTTAAACTCCAGTCTTTTTCAAGCAAGTCATAGCTCAGTTTCAGCTCGACGATCAGATTCTAACTTTTCTTTTGAAAGATCACTCTAGTTTATTGGACACTGAAGCGAGGCCCGCTGAGTTTTATAGTGGCTAAGACAACTGCAGGGCCAATCCGGGACCCAAAGGGAGCGTTTTACCCTTTACTCTTGGTGGCTGTCAAATAAATGCCACAGAAGCCCAGAAGAGGCTTTTTTCTCTAATTATGGGCCCTTGAGTGATTCGGATGGTGCTCAGCTGCAGCTCGTGTTCATCATATTGCCTTCATATCCATTTGTGAGAGAGCATCTCCTCGCCGCGATGGGTCTGCGCGCCCTGTCGGGGAGGTGACGCCTCCGGGGAAAACCGTGCAATATGAAAACCTTCTGAGATGCAGGAGACACACTCATGAGATCATTTCCAATTGCTTGAATTTAATGGAGCATGAGTACATTATGGCAGCCATATCCAGAAAATAAAAACTGTCCCCTGACAGACAGTGAAGCGACCTCTCCTGTACAGTCTTCATTTGCGCTGCTCTTTAATTGCCCCGCAAAGACATCGTGCAATATGTTTTCCTGCCTAGTCTGTTTAATCCACGCTGCGTACTGGGAAGTTACTGCTAATTTAAACCGCAGTGGAACTGAGAGGAGAGATCTACCGAGTTATACTTTGCGGGTAAAAGTATTAGATTAATTACGAATGTTAAAGAAATAAGACGTCCATGTTTAAAATATATTTATTATGTTCCTTCACCAAGCTGGACTAATACGTGTTGTTTCAGTTTTGCATTGCTTTCTCGTGTATGCTTGATAACTGAATTGTTCACCTTTGCATCTGAATTATGCCTTTATTGATTTTCTGGGCATCTTGACTTGGTTTACTGAAGTAATGTGGACGTTTCTAGGAGATCTGACACTTTGGACTGCATTAGTAATTGCAGTAGATCAGAATGAGTTTAAGAGTGGAGTTTCAGCGGCTAATCAGAGGGATCGACCTTCCTGTTAACTAAAGAGCAGCACCGTTAAATATTAAGAAAAACAAATACCTGCAGCAAACAGGTGTGTGTTGTCAATTTTTGATGAATGAAAAAGGAAAAATGATGATTAAGACTGTATGAGTTACAAATAAATTGTGTAATATTAGAGAAGTATCAATGTGCAAATACTGAGAGCACCTCTGAAAACACAACTGCCTGTTTTTATACCCTAATGTACACTAATATGGACTGTCAAGAAAATCTTAGCACTACAGCAGAAGCTAATATCTACAGTTTTTTTGTAATTGTTTTTCTTATCTCAGCCAATCAGCTCTAAGGAAAATGAGCAGCACCCCTGATTTCGCTGCTTTGTAAATGCCAGCCAATAGCATGTCAGGTAGCATTGCGGCAAAAATATTTCAGCTTCCCTAGCTGAATTTTCTTTTGGGTATTTTAGATTTCGTCTATGAAAAAATATGTAATTTTTCTGAGAATAGTTGGGAGTTAATTGCCACAGAAAAATCTACAAATTATTGAATTTGCAAACGGGCAGAGGTCCACTGTAACCGCAGTCAATGTGGCAATTTTCAGCAAGTATCAGTGAAGTCGTGCAGCCCAAAATTACATTTTCTCCTGCTACCAACTAGATGGTAGAACACAGTTTTTTGGTGTACTGTCTGTGATTTTGTCAGCCATGTTTAATATATGTAAGTTATAACAGTCACATGTTATCTAAGCTATATTTTTAGGCTGACTACTGTATTTTTATTTCATCAAAGAAATCAGACCAAAACTAAAATGTCATAACCACTGATGGGGAAACAAAATCTCAGAAAATTTGTGAGAGGTGGTGTGTTATCAGAACACCAGAGTCACTCCTCTGACCCATATTAGAGCAGCATGTTGGAGCTCCTGCAGAAACTCCTGCTGGGAGAAACATACCTAAAGAAAAGAAAACAGCTTGGAGAAACTGCAGCATCATGAACATCAATAGCAAGTAAGTGCAACTCTGATGAAATGTAGTTATTTCACTGTGCTTGAAAGCAATAAAGTTTGAAAGCATATGCATGCCACTGATTTTATTCATTTTAAAGACTAAGACTCTAAATGGGCAAATGTTTAACTTAAATAATTTGTTCATTATAAAGGCAAGGGATGGTGGCTGGGGGAAATGGAGCGGTCACAGCTGCATCAGTGATCCTTAGATTAAAGAAAAGTAGATCTTCTCCAGCTCCTACACATTTGTTTGAGATGGCGTCTCGTGAACATTTGCTAGGCAATCTAAATAATGGCAAACTAATAGTAATACACAGAAAACCTGAAGCCATTCTGGGATCACTTTCCTGCTTGTAACACGGGGCCATTACAATGCCAGAAGTAAGCTTGGAGAAACTGCAGCAGAAGAATCATTCTGTGATCCAGTTAGCCGTCCTGTTGTTTCCTAAAGCTCCTCCATGTCCCCTATAGAGCAGCAAGTGTAGCAGAACAGAGTTTCTGCCTCAGCTGCAACTCTCAAAACATAAAAAAACAGGTGCTGTTTCCCTCTTAATGCTAAAATATGCACAACATGACCTTCTTATATCTGATTCAAAAAGGCCAAGTTGTGCAGCGGACTGTTTGCCGACAGCGAGACAACGTCCGCCTGTATCTCTAAACTTTAAGCAACCTGGGATATCACATGTTCTATCTATTTAAAACATCTGTTTATAAGCAATGGATGAGAATGCTGTGTGTTTTTCAATGCCTGAGTGTACAACAATGCTTAAACTTCAAGAGAAACATGGGCCAAAGCACGCACAGGAGGATGGGGTCTGGAGTGGTGGATGAATCAGGGGCTTCAGCTTGATATGACATCAGGAGCTGGACAGATACTGATATTGGATCGGAACAGCCTTTACCACCTTCGTTTGTTGAAGCACAGATAGCTTTACAGTATTTCTGTAATTCGTCACGGTTGACCACGGCATATTATTGTAGATCGGACTCTCTGGTCCAGTACTCAGTTGGTTCAAAACTTGCATAGAAAAAAACTACAAAAGAGAAATTTCTTTGTTTTTATTGGCAACTTCTCACCAGAGCAAATAGATATGAGGTACCTCAAGGTTCAATCCCCACTTATTCAATATCTACATGCTCCCACTATTTCAGGTTATAGCAAGAAATTAGTCACCATAACTACTCGGTTGATACATAGCTCTACCAGGTGACTCTGAATTAATCCATGAACTGAATGCTGAGAACAAACAAATGCAAACAAAAACAAAACTGAAGTTATTATCTTTGGACCTACAGAGGAACAATCTACGATCAGCACACAGCTTCAGTTTTTACATCTATAAACTAGCGATCAGGCCCAAAATCTGGGCATGCAAAACATATAATTATATATTTTCATGATGTAAAGCATTTTGTACTGTCTTGTTGCTGAAATGTGTTGTGCAGTTAAACTTGACTTGATTCACACTCACACTTGGAGCTGCAAGTTAAAAGTAGCTGCTCTACGGAGCCTAACAGGATTTGTTTTGGCACCATAAGTTATGGTCAAATTGCCACTCTGAGACGATCCATTCAGACACATACAAATCCTCATAATCTCTCCAGTAGTAATCATCACAGCCACGACAGAGCATTCCAAGATTCGAACGATTGATTATAATGAAGCTTTGCTGTAAATGTTTAATTTTCATCTTTTTGGCTTTCCTGCACAAACAAACCCAGTTCAGGTGATGAAATGTAGCATTTGGGGAGTCGAGAAACTGATTATGCTCAGGTGACTAATCGGATAGCTGTCTTCCCTTATATTTAAGTCCTTAATCACAGCTAATTCAAATAAATGTGTTTTTAGTGGGCTTCTGCAGAACCTGATAACAAGCAGGTTCATTTATTGGAATTAGGTGCGGCGAAGCAGAGCGGCGACGTTGTGCAGAGCAGAGGGGTAATACAGTCTAAACTCAGCTAAGTTTACTCATGTCAGTTTGTTGGGTAAGTGATTTGTTTGACCAGTTTTGATGCTTTGGAGCTGAGTTCATTTTGACAGCAAAGCAGAGATAATTGGTTTCTGGTAGCCATTTTTATACTTGCTCATGTGTAGCATATCTACTCAGCTGCAAGCTGCGTGCCTCCTCTACCTACCACTTGTAATCAGTGTAACTCATGGGGGATGATTGAAGTTGTTCCCGATTTGAAGTGAGTGAAAACCATGGTGAGATGGGAAGCTGTGTGAAACTTTCAGAAAGAAGATTATTTGGTAAAAGGCTTTCATGACGTTCTGGAATAAACCAGATCCGGCATTTGAGGAAAAGAACCCCATGCCAACTATAGAGCACGGAGGTGGAAGAGTCATGGTTTGAGAAGGATTGGCTGCAGTTAGGACCTGACCAGTTCACCACCTTAAAATCAACCATAAAGCCTACCTATTAAATGGTGCTTTTTTGTAAAATATGACATTGTTAAAGAAAGTAAAACCAAAAACAGAACCTGATACCCTAATATAACCTGAAATCCATTGAAAAATGGCTAAAAATTAAGAAATGGGAAATACTGGGAAGACTGAAATCTGAGGAACACATGGCTGAAACTTACAGAGAAGGTTTATCTAACTTTTTCCTGTACCGTATATACAAAGACAATTTAGTCTGGTAAGCACCATTGTCTAATTAAACTAGAAAAAAAAGATAAAGTGGCTCATGCTGAATATAAGTTTTAATATGCATGGGTTGGCTGCTGGAGTACAGGCTTATCAAGGGTTTTATAAAATTACATTAAAAGTTATAAAATGGAAAAAAAAAACATTCTATTCATAGTCCTTTTACTGAGAAGCTATAGAAAGTGAGAAAATTATTTTCTACCTTTGTGTGACAGTCAAGTTGCGCTTTTTCTGACATATTGTTCGCAACTGCCAATCAGCCCATAAGAAGGCTGCAACACTTTTCCCTCACTAAGAGCAAATTGACTGTTTTGAAATATTTCTATGTGAGAAAGACTCTGATCATCATGCTGTAGACTCTAATGGGGTACTTCCCGTCACTATTGTAATTAGTTCCAGTTCTTTAGCTTCTGGGACAGATGGCCTGACTAATTTGTCAGCTAATATAAGGTAGCTGATGAATTGGTAGTATAATGTCCTATTCAAAACACTTTTACACATTTTAGTGAATCTTTATTCCGAATTTTGTCTGAAGTCCGTGAATCAGAAGCTAAATAAAAGTGAATTTCTTTTATGGATGACATGTAAAAACAAAAGTGTTTTGTGCTGTTGGATTGCATGTCACATCTTGTTTTATTGTGGTATTTTTACTTGGTAGAACATTAGAATATCCTAAAATTGTTGGTTGCAAATAAAGAATAACTTTACTTTGAAGCAACTCTAAAAGTGTGATTTTAAAGGAATTGGCTTAATTCCTCTCCAACCACTGCAGAAATTATGTAAGCTCCAAATTTTTCCTGTTTATTTTGTAACGGGGAACGAATGTTTAGGGCAAAACGGGGACTGCAGCTGGACATTTTCAACATTTATCCCTCAGACGTATGAGTTTTATTTTGAATGCATTTCTTTATAGTACAGCCTTTACCTGTTGAGTGCTCGCGTGTTACCACCATGCACTCAGATGATTGAGGACCTATTGCAGAACCCTATTATTACCTCAGCTGAGTGGAGAATGTTATCAACCTACCTCCACTGATCCTGCTGCTCACACAGACCTGCTCATATACCACCAACAGCGCTTGCTCTTTAAAATGCTTCCTCCTTCCTGTCCTCCCACTGCTAGCAGTGGGGCCCGTTTTGTGTTTTTACCGTCCTCTTAGATAGCTGAAGCTCCTCAAATGCGTCACCGGCGTTGTTGATTGTATTTTCTGCTTTTTGTTTTAATTAGCACACTTCTAGTTTTTTTTTTCTTCTTTTTTGTCAGTCTCCGTCTGTTTTGGATATATGACTTTGCAGAGATCTTGTGAACTTTTGATCCGTTGGCCAACCCCGGTCCTGTCCTCGCTGGTGGAAATATCAAAGCGCCAGCTGACAGAAAAGCAAATTTTAAGAATCTGAAGGAGAAAATAAAAGATTTTCAGTGGAGCGCTGTTTAAATTTTAATCATAGGCCCGTCCCGTTGAGAGCTTCAAGCTTACTGGCAGGGTTTATAATTTCTTTTTGATGAGAGACGTAGATCTTAGGGGTGAACTTTAACCGCAAAAACAATGGATATTTGACATTTTCTAAAGAGGCTCTCGAATATAGTTTTTCTGTTCTGTGAAGCCCTACAGTATAAACTACCTTCTAATATACACTCAAGCTTTCACAGATTGCTGATGGAGAATTTCATGCAATGCCAAACACTTAGCCACCACCAACACCTTTAGATTTACTATTTTCTGGCACCACACCGTTTTAGTTGCCATACCTTCTCTTTGAATCGCTAAGTTATCGAAAAGCTTCATATTTTCTGCACATTTTGCTCTAAGCTAAACTTTTACAGGATTTGGTGACTCTACTGCAAAAATAACAGTTAACAGCTGCTTTAGTTTTCTGAAGCAAATTACCTCCTAAGAGTGCGTCGTCGCTGCATAAGCGCACTGCTGAGATTGTTTGGTAGCGTTTTGTCGTTTTTCAGAAGATAATTAAGGAGGCACATAGCTAACATTTCCAAGCTGGGGATTGTTTCCATAGTAATTATGCTATTTAACTGAAATTGTGGAAATTGAGCACATTATAGGATAACAGTTTTAACAGCGATGTTTCGGTAGATAAGGACTTAACAACTTTAAGTGGTGGAAAGGCTGTTCTTGCCTTCCAAAAGTGATTTTCTTAAAAACCTGAACTGAACTATTTTTTTCATGATGTCCTTGGAAAGGCAGCGTTTCTAGGTGGTAGGCAGAGCAGATAAGATAGACAGGTGTAGGCTTAGACACCAGCTCATGTGCTTTTGTGTCCCGCTGCATGAGTGCACAAGAAGAGCATAAGATGAGAGCTCTGGCTGCGGGTTATTTATCTTCCAAGATACTGGCAGGGCAGAGCTGTCAGCGGCTTTATAACGTGTGTGTGTGTGTGTGTGTGTGTGTGTGTGTGTGTGTGTGTGTGTGTGTGTGTGTGTGTCAGTCAGAGGAAGCACAGACAGTTTTGCTAATATGTTTATTGATCCAGTAATCTGACACTACTCATCTTGTTAGCGCATCCACCTACTCATGTCCAGCCCTGGCCTGAGTACTTATGCTGCCGAAGTCCAAACTTTAGAGGAATACTACTCTGTTCTTAAAGTTCTAATTTCATGCCTGAGATGATCCTGCATTTCACTTCACCTCGGGTGTGGAGCTGGGGAGGGAGGGCGTTCCGTCAAACTGGAACCGATGCAAAAGCTGCTTGCTCAGCTGTGCTTCTTTCTTGTTTAAATGAGTGGCACCGACTGCTGGTTATACGTTCTGCTAAAAACAGAGCAAGTCACTCTGTATCCGTAAAGATCATAGGAATGCCATTGTAAAAGGCTTTTACAAACAGCCAAAAAAAAAAAAAAAAACTAACATCCTTTGTACTTGTAGAGTATAAGTCAGTGTGTACATTGCTTCAACTCAAACATTGTTGGATCCCCTTTTCATTTCATTACATCATTCAGTTTTCTTTATTGTGAACCTGTCGGCATCCTACATTTAGAGTTGGCAGTATGCGCCCACTGTAGCCTGGAAAGAAGAACCTTCTAGTGTCGCCCACTGGGGGAAGATTTGTTGTCCAGTTTGTCTTAAAAAATACTCACCACCAGCATGATGTCTGCTGACAGTGCGACAGTTTTGAGTCTCACTCTTTTGTCTTGGTCATTTGTAACTTTTTCTTTGCAACGGAGGCGTTAGCCATCGGATGCAATTGAACAAAAGTCCAGAAAATCCTACTAGGACTGTTGAACTTAATTTAAATATCACTGGATTCTATTTAATCGATTAGTCGTGTTGCCAAGAAGACTGAATGCTGGAATCAAAAATTGAATTAAAAGGTTTTTGTTTAAGGATGCAGCCAGTTTATTCAACACAACTCAAAAATTCTACATTTGTCCCAAAGGGAAATTGAATGTCGTCACAACCGACACCATCCAGGTATCTCCAGTGAGTCATGGTGGGCAGTGATGCTGCGGGCAGGGGGGGATCTTTCGTAGCAGTCAGTCACAACAGATGTGAAAAACGCCTCTGACTGAAGACTCTTACTGTGTGACAGCATCACGACTGTCACAACATGCTATCAGCTCAGTGACATCATCACATGTTGGCATGAACTGCTAATCCACCTCATTTTCTTTTGATTCTCCTCTTTAGATCACCATCTGGCCGTTAGAAAAACAAAACGAGAGACGTTACAGTCAAGTATGTGATCCTTTCTGATTATGATCAGTGGAAAGGATGATTTGAACTTCATCCTTCTTTCACTGTTTTGTTCTTTGGCATCAACTCTACTGGGATTTGGCGTCATAGTTCAGGTCTTATTTGAGTGTTTGACATGCTAATCAGCTTGTTGCTAATGTTACATGTTGCCTGAAAATAAAAACAAAAAGGTGAGTAAAAATTCTTCCAGCTGAACACTATCCAAAACCAGAGGGAATAATTGTCCAAAGAATGGTGCTTTCACCAAATGTAATGAATAAATGTTGGAAATGACTTACTGTGATTCTGGTGGCATTTGTCTTGTCATGGTTAAAATTTCCCTGGGCTGAAAATCCTGTAATTTTCACAGGGCTGTGTACACCTGTGAGACCCACAGTAGAAAAACCATTTCCTTACTCTGTGATCCCTGCAGATTTGAAATACAAAAGTGTGAAGATCAAACATTTACACAGAAATGTTTTTTTTTTCTGCCTCATGATGCACAAAAACCAAATAGTTTCTTAGCTGCTTTAGTGTTTTGTTTTTTTTTGTTTTTTTTTAAGGAACCAGTTAAGAATGAGCTTCAGCCCTGATCTGAGTATAGGGACAGTTTTTTGTGCGACCTTCCTTCCGTAGTGAGTTCCTGTGTTTGGTGTCGAGTCGATAATTCGCTGTTCGAGATCTGAAAGGGGAGACCTGAAGAATAGCATCCTGGCTGCACACGCAGGCGCTTCAACCACACTAAACAGAATGGGCCAAATCCACCCACCGCTCCTCAATACATCATTTCCCATTGCTATGGCAACTGCTGACAGCCAGCCGTCACCGTTGTCATGGCAACAGCTTGACAGGCTCGTAAGGAAAAACAGGGAGAAGGTAGGATGGAAAGAGGGATGAGGAATAATGGGAAACAAAGAGGGGAAAGACCACAGCTGTAGATTTAACATCCGGTTATTTTGAGAATAGTTTATATGCAACTCGTTTAAGATGAAAACAGCGTTACGTTTTCGGTTTGCGTTCAGAGGCGGTGTTGACGAATTCCAATTCAAATCCCAACAAAAATGATTAGGAGTCGTAGTGTCCTGACTGAAAGATGTCCTCTTCTCCTTCCTCCCTAATTTGGCTTTTCTTCCCATCTTCTTCCCCTCCGCCACTCCGGCCGTCCTCTTCACTGAAAAGCTTTTAGATGATTAAAACTTGGGGGGGATTGCTCTTTTTATTGTTGGGTGGGCCACTGTAACTCTTGGTTCCACTGAAACATGTCATACTAATTTTCATTTCACAGTGGAAACACAGCACTTTTGGAGTGCAGAAGAATGTTATGCAGGGTTACGACACGATCTGGAAACATCTGGAATCGGTCGTTTTCAGCTCTGGATAGTGTGGTGTCAGTCTTATTTATTTATTTTTTTTACGGATAAAAACACAAACATAAAGATGTCTGCATGGTAAATATAAAAGGTGAACATCCATCCATGAATCTTTCACGTCTATTGATCCATCAGTTTAGCCATCCTTGCTGTTCATCAGTCTTTTCTCCTTCCATCCATCTTTTGGTTCCAACAACCAACTGTTCATCGAGCAATTTATCAGTTTATCAGTCTGTTTGTCCATCTATGCATTAACTCATTTATTGATCTTTTGTTCTGTCGCCTCATTAGTTCAGCAATTGTTTTGATTATTCATCCATCGATTAGTTTATCCATCCGTTTGTTTTTATCCATTCTTTCTTCAGTCAATGCATCCATTCTTCCCTATCGTCATTTCAGCCATCGGGACATTTCCGTCCATCCTTACGTCCTTCGGTCAAATATTTTCTGCTCCATCTTCTTTGAACCAGTTGCAGAAACGCAGAAACCCAAAGCTGCTGTTTTCATCAGTCTGTAAATGTTTTAACTCAGGAATCCTTAATTTATTTATGATGGCGTTAACTTTTTCTGTTTTCCTCTGAAAGTTCTGCAAACTGTGTGCTGCTGCCAGTCTGGGCCTGGATTTTCTCTTAAGAGATTTTTAGACTCAATTGGATTTTCTCGGTGAAATTACAGTTAATAATAGTTATAATAATAATAGTCAGTCAGTACATATATCTCTTCATGCATGTGTCGTTCTCTTAATATTTTGTTTTGCGAAGTATGTAGCTAAAGTCTGACTGTAGAAATATCCACCATAAAGCTCTGAATGTTTTGAAAACAAAAATGTTTCGGAAATACATTATTACATTAAGGTTGCTGAATTATTTGCTTTTAGAGCATTCTGTGTCTGTGTTCTCCTTTTGAATGATAGAAGTGAAAACCAAACAAAAGTTTGCCGTACTTTCAGTGTGTCGGGCTGAATACTCACCTGTCGCATCCCTCAGGATTTTAACACGCACATCTCTTACGTAAGATGTAATATTTAGAGAAATATTCATTTCAGGCAATTGTGTAAACGGCCTAATCTGATCTTCTGGCGATATTGGCACCGGCAGAATTTATGTGCTTATGTAAACACAGAGGCAGTAAAAGCTGCTTTTTCTTTTTTCTTTTTTTATGCTCTCGCAGCATGGCTTCTGCCCAATTTCCTCTGAAAGCTTTAATTTAGGAACAAAAAAAAAAAATTATCTTCTTTTTCTTCTGCCATCTTTCATGTTCGGTAATACCTGCCTGTAGCTTTAAATGACAAACATCTTGGCTTCCTTAATATAAAACAAGATCACTTAAACCAGTTGTGATTTTTATAAAGAGGCAGCAGGCTCGAACTCGCACACGTATGTAGCGGCTCATACAGGGTTGCCAGATTGAAGAGGCGGAGCTGAAATTACTCAGTCTGACCCTGGCAACCCCAGCATTGTGATGCAACTCAGGGCTCATGCTTTAAGACGGACTAAAATGCAGTTTTTTTTCTTTCTGTTTACTTCTGTTTATATTTTTTTTTCAAGCTATTTGAAATAAGTGCTAAGGTACAGGCATAGAGAGAGAGTCTCTCTCATCTCTGCTGAGAGAGACTCTGCAGCAGAGATGAGGATGGTGAGTAAGCACTTGCTGTGTCCTGCTTCCAAATGCCGCTGTCACATCCTGTAAATACGTCTCCACCATCTGTCCCTGCAGCAATGCCTCGTTCCTGCTGGCTGTCGCTGCTTCTCGGATGAACTCCCGAGCTGGCAGCAGAGATCGCTGAACATGATTTATTTTCTAGTGTTTTTCTCTGAAGCTCGTTGGGCATTAAGAGTTGACCAGTGTTGGAAACGTGCCGGCAAATCTCAGCAAATTGGAACGTCATGTAACAGCTTT